>NC_083424.1:907500-1090000 GCF_020745735.1 Hemiscyllium ocellatum | reverse complement strand
GGAGACGGCTCCCGGCCGCGCGCGTGCCCCCGAGGCGGTTGGTGCGGATCCCAGAGGAGGCGGCCGCGAGCTCTTGTCTTCCCTCCGCTCTCTTCGGGGGCGCTCCCGCGACAGATTCCCGGTCTTTGCGCGTCCTCGACACCGAATCCCAGTCCGTACGCGCTCCTGTTCCCGGTTCCCGGTAGGGGCACACGCCCACGGCAGCCGCCACGATGATGTCTTTCGATGACCCGCGGTTGCAGTGGATCCGGGACCGTGTTTATGAGGGATTCGGGATCACGGAGCCTGAGTGTTTTGAGGAGTTGGTGAACCGCAATGATGGCATGGAGGAGCTGGTCATCCTCAAATTCATCAACGACACTGTCAGCGAGGACAGCCCGTCAGCTCTGCTCTTCTTCAAAGGGAGCCGCATGGAGGAACAGGAGCTGGAGGTGGAGATCGGTGAGAACAGGAGACAGGAGCTGGACAGCAGGGGCCCCAAACCCTGACCCCAACCCAGTACAGACCCCAAACCCTGACCCCCAACCCAGTACAGACCCTAAACCCTGACCCCCAACCCAGTATAGACCCCAAACCCTGACCCCCAACCCAGTACAGACCCCAAACCCTGACCCCCAACCCAGTACAGACCCCAAACCCTGATCCCCAACCCAGTACAGACCCCAAACCCTGAGCCCAACCCAGTACAGACCCCAAACCCTGACCCCCAACCCAGTACAGACCCCAAACCCTGACCCCCAACCCAGTACAGACCCCAAACCCTGACCCCCAACCCAGTACAGACCCCAAACCCTGAGCCCAACCCAGTACAGACCCCAAACCCTGACCCCCAACCCAGTACAGACCCCAAACCTTGTGCCCAACCCAGTACAGACCCCAACCCAGTACAGACCCCAAACCCTGAGCCCCAACCCAGTACAGACCCTAAACCCTGAGCCCAACCCAGTACAGACCCCAAACCCTGACCCCCAACCCAGTACAGACCCCAAACCCTGACCCCAACCCCTGAGCCCCAACCTAGTACAGACCCTAAACCCTGACCCCAACCCAGTACAGACCCCAAACCCTGAGCCCCAACCCAGTACAAACCCTAAACCCTGACCCCAACCCGGTACAGACCCCAAACCCTGTGCCCAACCCAGTACAGACCCCAAACCCTGAGCCTCAACACAGTACAGACCCTCAACCCTGACCCCAACCCAGTACAGACCCCAAACCCTGAGCCCAAACCCTGACCCCCAACCCAGTACAGACCCCAAACCCTGAGCCTCAACCCAGTACAGACCCTAAACCCTGACCCCAAACCCTGAGCCCCAACCCGGTACAGACCCCAAACCCTGTGCCCAACCCAGTACTGACCCCAAACCCTGAGCCTCAACCCAGTACAGACCCTAAACCCTGACCCCAACCCAGTACAGACCCCAAACCCTGAGCCCCAACCCGGTACAGACCCCAAACCCTGAGCCGTCTGAGTAAGCACTGCCTCTCTAAACCCTGTCCCCACCCCCCCAAAATAAGCATAGACCCCCCAAAGCCCAATTCCCCCAACACAGCACAGACCTCCAAAACCCTACTCCCAACAATATTTTGACCCCTAACATTTTGATCCCCTAAAGAGTGATGACCCTCTTTTCAAACGTAAAACCCCTTATCACTGACCCACTAAATCCTGGTTCCCTACTGTGGATCCTTTAACTCTGATCTCCTGAACCGACTCCAACAACCTGAACCCCTGTGCCCTGACAACGAAACCCTGACCGCCCACAACCTCATCCCCTAATGCATGATCTCACACCCTAAACCCCTAAAACCAGCACAGATCCCTACAACCTGACTCCTAAACCCTGACCCCCTCAATCCTTGACTGACTAAACCTTGACCCCTTAAAATGTTGATGGCCTCAACCCTGACCCCCAACAATGACCAACTAAACCCAACCCCACCATCCTGATCCCCTTCTACTCATTGGCCCCTTAAATCCTGGCCCCCTGAAGGCTGATGCTCAAAACCCAACACCCAGAATCCCTAACACAACACACTCTTAACCTGATACCTAACACTGAACCCCTAATTTCTGACCCCCAATACTTTAATCCAGCCCAGATGCCCAAATCCCAGCCCAACCCTCAAACTGACTCCCTAATCAGCCTAAATGCCCACCTCTGATCCCCTAAATCTTGCCTCATACACTAATTCCCAACTTGCCTAATTCCCAAAATACTAAACATGATATCTTAACCATAACCCGGCCCAAACCCTCAGAATCTGGTAACCCAATCCTGACCTGAAATCCTCAAAACCCTAACCCCAAAACCTTATCATAATTCCAATTCCTGACCCCCAACCCCCTGGGTTTCCTCCGGGTGCTCCGGTTTCCTCCCACAGTCCACAAATGTGCAGATTTGGTGAATTGGCCATGTTAAATTGCCCGTAGTGTTAGGGGAGGAGGAAATGTAGGGGAATGGGTCTGGGTGGGTTGTGCTTTGGCAGGTCGGTGTGGACTTGTTGGGCCGAAGGGCCTGTTTCCACACTGTAAGTAATCTAACCTAACTCTACAATTCATTCCACATTTGAAAGTGCAATGAATCCTAATGCATCTATGCCATGGAAAAGATACGGGAGAAAGAGACAAGCGAGAGGTTAGGACAGGGACTCCAACACTAAAACTTCGACCCACATTCAAATCTGTTTTACTTTTTCATGTTGAGTAATGAGGGTTGGTTAGGTCAGTTAGCTGGTTCATGATGCAAAGTGATACCAACAGTATAAATTCACACCCTGCACTGGCCAAGGTTACTAGTAAGGTCTTAACCTTGCCGCCTTACCTGATGAGTGGTGGCGTTTAGGGTTAACCTGATGTGTGGTGACTACTTTAAAAATGTGTCAAGTATCTTCTGGAAGTCCGCATAAATATCTGCAGACTTTTCTTAACTCCTTAAAAAATCCAAAAATGTTCATTGAACATGACCTGTCCTTGACTAATTCCAAGCTTCCTCTCCTTCATCAGCTCATTATGTCCAAGTGCATTTTTATTGAGGTGGCATAACTCGTACTGAATGTCCAATTGTTCTATGCATTGCTCCAGCAATGTCTGGATCTCTCTCCTACGACAAGAGGTTTGGTAGGAATTTTTTCCAATTCATTCATGGGATGAGGGCATCATAGCTAAGCCAGCATTTGTTGCTTACCCCTAAATGCCCAGAGGTCAGTCAAGAGTCAATGGTATTGCTATGGGCCTGGAGTCACATATGCTAGACCAGGTAAAGAAGGCAGTTTCTTTCCATGAAGGATGCTAAGAATTTACTATGAATTTCCTTGCATATATTAACTGTCTGTATAGCTGAGGCTATTTTTAAACAAAAAAAGTTCCACACTTTCTCTTCCCTTTTGGGGAATATTGGGAAAATCAGATTAACACAGCATGGAAACAAACCCTTCAATCCATCTCTTCTGTGCCCACTAGACATCCTAATCAGACCTTGTCCCATTTGCCAACATTTGGCCCATATCCCTCTAAACCCTTTTTATTCATATACAGCACCTATCTAGATGCCTTTTAAATGTAATTGTTCCAGTCTCCACCACTTCCTCTGGCTGCTTGTTCCATGCAAGCACCACCCTTTGCATGAAAAAGTTACTCCGAGGTCCTTTTTAAATCTTTCCCCTCTCACCTTATATCTATATCCTCTAGCTTTGGACTTTCACACCCAAGGAAAAAGACTTGTCTATTCACCCTATCCGCACCCTTCATGGTTTTGTAAACCTCTGTAAAGGTCACCTCTAAGCTTCCAGTGCTTCAGTGGAAAAAAGCCCTAGCCTATTCAGCCTCTCCCTATAACTGAAGCCAGGTAAAAACAATGACTGCAGATGCTGGAAACCAGATTCTGGATCAGTGGTGCTGGAAGAGCACAGCAGTTCAGGCAGCGTCCAACAAGCAGCGAAATCGACGTTTTGGGCAAAAGCCCTTCATCAGGAATAAAGGCAGTGAGCCTGAAGCGTGGAGAGATAAGCTTGGGGAGGATGGGGGTGGGGAGAGAGTAGCATAGAGTACAATAGGTGAGTGGGGGAGGAGACGAAGGTGATAGGTCAGGGAGGAGAGGGTGGAGTGGATAGGTGGAAAAGGAACTAGGCAGGTCGGACAAGTCCGGACAAGTCATGGGGACAGTGCTGAGCTGGAAGTTTGGAACTAGGATGAGGTGGGGGAAGGGGAAATGAGGAAGCTGTTGAAGTCCACATTGATGCCCTGGGGTTGAAGTGTTCCGAGGTAGAAGATGAGGCGTTCTTCCTCCAGGCGTCTGGTGGTGAGGGAGCGGCGGTGAAGGAAGCCCAGGACCTCCATGTCCTCGGCAGAGTGGGAGGGGGAGTTGAAATGTTGGGCCACGGGGCGGTGTGGTTGATTGGTGCGGGTGTCTCGGAGATGTTCCCTAAAGCGCTCTGCTAGGAGGCACCCAGTCTCCCCAATGTAGAGGAGACCGCATCGGGAGCAACGGATACAATAAATGATATTAGTGGATGTGCAGGTAAAACTTTAATGGATGTGGAAGGCTCCTTTAGGGCCTTGGATAGAGGTGAGGGAGGAGGTGTGGGCACAGGTTTTACAGTTCCTGCGGTGGCAGGGGAAGGTGCCAGGATGGGAGGGTGCGTTGTAGGGGGGGTGGACCTGACGAGGCAGTCACGGAGGGAACAGTCTTTGCGGAAGGCGGAAAGGGGTGGGGAGGGAAATATATCCCTGGTGGTGGGGTCTTTTTGGAGGTGGTGGAAATGTCAGCGGATGATTTGGTTTATGCGAAGGTTTGTAGGATGGAAGGTGAGCACCAGGGGCGTTCTGTCCTTGTTACGGTTGGAGGGGTGGGGTCTGAGGGTGGAGGTGCGGGATGTGGACGAGATGCGTTGGAGGGCATCTTTAACCACGTGGGAAGGGAAATTGCTGTCTCTAAAGAAGGAGGCCATCTGGTGTGTTCTGTGGTGGAACTGGCCCTCCTGGGAGCAGATACGGCGAGACGGAGGAATTGGGAATAGGGGATGGCATTTTTGCAAGAGATAGGGTGGGAAGAGGTGTAATCCAGGTAGCTGTGGGAGTCGGTGGGTTTGTAAAAAACCCTCCAGTCCTGGCACCATTCCTGTAAATCTTTCTGCACTCTCTTAAATTTAACAAAATGTTTCCTGTAGAAGGGCAACCAGAATCGTACATAGTATTCTAAAAGTGACAACAATGTCCTTAATAATATGACATTCCAACTCCTATACTCAATACACTGACCAATAAAGGCAAGCATGCTAAATGCTTTATTCAGCACCCTGTCTACCTGTAACTCCACTTTCAAGGAACTATGAATCTGCACCCATAGGTCTCTTTGTTCAGCAATACTCCCCAAGCCCTATCATTAACTGTACAAGTCCTGCCCTGATTTGCCTTCCCAAAAGGTAACATTCACATTTATAGAACATAGAACATTACAGCGCAGTACAGGCCCTTCAGCACTCGATGTTGTGCCTCCCGCTATTCCATGTACGTCCATATACTTGTCCAATGACGACTTAAATGTACTTAAAGTTGGCAAATCTGCTACCGCTGCAGGCAAAGCATTCTATACCCTTACTACTCTCTGAGTAAAGAAACTACCTCTGACATCTGTCCTATATCTATCACCCCTCAATTTAAAGCTACGCCCCCTTGCACTTGCCTTCACTTGGAAAAAGGCTCTCCCTGTCCACCCTATCTAACCCTCTGATCATCTTATATGTCTCTATTAAGTCACCTCTCAGCCTTCTTCTCTCCAGTGAAAACAGCCTCAAGTCCCTCAGCCTTCCCTCCATACCCGGCAACATCCTAGTAAATCTCCTCTGCACCCTTTCCAAAGCTTCTACATCCTCCTTATAATGCGGTGACCAGAACTGTACACAATACTCCAAGTGCAGCTGCACCAGAGTTTTGTACAGCTGTAGCATAACCTCATGGTTCCGGAACTTGATCCCTCTATTAATAAAAGCTAAAACACTGTATGCCTTCTTAACAACCCTGTCAACCTGGGTGGCAACTTTCAAGGATCTGTGTACTTGGACACCAAGATCTCTCTGCTCACCTACACCACCAAGAATCTTACCGTTAGCCCAGTACTTTGCATTCCAGTTACTCTGACCCAAGTGAATCACCTCACACTTGTCTGCATTAAATTCCATTTGCCACCTCTCAGCACAGCTCTGCAGCTTATCTGTGTCTCTCTGTAACCTACAACATGCTTCGTCACTACCCACAACTCCACTGACCTTAATGTCGTCTACAAATTTACTAACCCACCCTTCTATGCGCTCATCCAGTTCGTTTATAAAAATGACGAACAGCAGTGGACCCAACACCGACCCTTACAGTACACACCGGTAACTGGACTCCAAGATGAACATTTCCCATCAACCACCATGCTCTGTTTTCTTTCAGCAAGCCGATTACTAATCCAAACTGCTAATCTCCCCCAATCCCATTCTTCCACGATTTGTATAATAATTAATCTACATTAAATTCCATTTGCCACTGCTCGGCCCTTTATTCCCACCATTGAAGTCCGTCTGTGGCTAACAAGTCCTGGTGTGGGATTTGAGCCTGGAGTATCTGGCCCATAGACAATAGACTTTACCAATGATCTCCTTCTTATAAAAGTAGTGAAAACACAGCAAAGTATTGTCCAGTGATTACAGTTGTCTTTATTACTGAATGATTATCCTCACATTTTCAACAGAGAAATCATATTCACCATTTAAAGCTGTGCACTCTTCTTAAATGTTTAGAAGCAGCCAGTTTCTACTAAGTATATGAGAGGAGCATTCTGATTTCCTATCACTTCTCTCATAATACCTATCCATCACTGTGTACTTAAAGAGCATCAATAAATTTTTTATGTCTAATTTATTTTACAACATTACAACTCTTTATGTTCTCCTTCACAAAGAACCTGATGAGGTAGTTGAGCCTGCAAATGAAGAAGATGCTGATACTGATGGAACAAAATCTGATTTGCCAAATGCAGGTGAAACAGAAAAAGTTGGTAAGTTGTGTATAGAAGATTATAGTTGTATATTGTGCATAACCTATAATTTTATCCCTGATAAACCCAGTCAGAGGGAAAGAATGAAACTTTATAAATGATCTAAATGGTCTTTCAATGGAGACTCAACTGATGCTGCTGACAAATACATTGCTGCAAGGCTGCCTCACTTTGTGAGTTACTCTTGTGTGTACAACAAGAGAGTCTGCAGTCCAGGAAACACGCCACTCTATAATTTTCCATGCACTGATGGAAATTTGGCACAAGCAGCGGGAGGAAAAATCAGCAAAACAGACTTGACTGCTGGTGGTGGATTTAAAAACTTGTTGAAAACCGAGGAAAACATCTGGAGAAGTTCATTTGAAGTTACTGTCCAGTGAAATGGGGATGCAGGAACCCATTGGAAGCTAGGAACAATTGAGGACTGTTTGCTACAAATTCTGTGGAATGTGTGATGGGTGATGAGGAGATTTGAGAAATTCTACTTTCTATAGTTTAAAAAATAAATAACCTAGATTAAGTGTTTTGTCAATCTTATTTTTATAGCCATTTGTTACAGCAAAGGTTTTAAAGCATTAAATTTTGCCATGTCATTTGGTCAGCTAGCAACTAGAAGTTTTGATCTCTTTGTAAAAGCTATTAATCTCTCTGGAGATTTTAACTTTGAAAATTGAAAGAAATGAGGGAGAATTAAAACAGTGCTGTTTGAGTGACATTTCTCTGAAGTTAGCAAGAGTTTGGAGACTAGTACTCGTACAACTTTCATGTTGAATGTACATATTTGTAGAGGGACCATAACAAGAATGACAAATGTTCGAACCTGCTAATATGTCCTTTAACAATTGTTCCAGAGACTGGATTACCTGAAGATTTAGGAGAAGATATTAAGCAAAATCTTGTGCAGACGGTAGGTACCAACATTGCTGTTTTGGTTGACAATATAATTTAACATTGGAAGCTTTGCCACTGCAATCTGGATTGAAGCCATTAGCAAAACGTGATGGGTATTTTAAAACCCCATTTAGCATTCAAGACAAAATGTTCACATTTTGTGACTTTGTCTTTATCTACTGAAAAAGTCAATTAGAACAACTCAACATGAAATAAATTTATTCATGGGATCCCCTTGAAGTCTGCTCATTAATTTTTGAAAGCTACTTATTCTCACTAATTCCTTTATTAGATAATGAAGTCACATAGTAACATACTAGAATATTTGCACTCACACAGAAGTTGAACTAGAAAAAGTCATAAATGCCCTGAATATTATCAAACTCATGAAACTTAAAACCACAACGTGCAGTGAAAGCTTTAATGCCCTCAATATCACAGTGATTTAATTGTCACAAGACAACAGGTATCAGTTAGCAAAATAAAAACAAAGTACTACGGATGTTGAAGATCTGAATTAAAAGCAGAAAGTTTCAAGAGAAATTCAACAAGTCTGATAGCATCTGTGGAGTGATATACAGAGTTAGTAGTTTGAGTCTTCTTTGGAACTCATATGCTCAAAAGAATTTTTCTCCATGAAAAACACAATTAACTTAAATAAACATTTCACAGATTGGAGAGTTCACAGCTTATGTGTTCCTATTGGATAATCAGAAAACTGAAACATTTTAACCTGGCTTATTACCCTCTTTTACTGCATCCTAGATCTCAATTTCACATTGAAATTTAAAACTTGAAACAATGTTCATCATAATAGCATCCACTCTGTTCCCCATAGCTCCTGAACACGTGCTACTTTAAGCAAGAGATATCATATTCATTTACAAACAATTCATTCCACTAATGATTTCAAGTTTTCCTATCCCCTAATTAGCTGAGTATTCCTTTGTTAACAGGTTTAAAACTGTTCCTTGATTTTTTTTTGCAGCTTCTATCTTTTTTCTCTCTTGCAGTGTGCTGCTATTTCCCAGCTCACTCCCTTTACATCCTCTCGCCTTTCTCCAGCCACCTCATTCCTTCTTGTAGCTCCCCTGTCTCCCTTCACACAGTTCCCTTGCAGTCTCCCTCTATCTTCCCAAGCAGATCTCCACTCTCCCTCCTGGACCTTGGCCTCCTGCTGCCACATTTTGGTCTTCAGTTCGCCCATTCCTGGTCCTCAATACATTAAATGATACTCCTCCAGTCACAGTATTTTTTTTTCTCTGTCCCATTTTTGTTGCTGATAGTTTGACTAGAAAACCTATCAACAGAAAGTATGGGAGATCCACTCACTTTATGGGGACAACTTTTCTCTGATTGGTTGACCTTGCGAGTTGATTTTCCACAGTGATTTGAGGATGTTTTGGGATGGATTGACCTGCTATCTCTGCATATTTCAAATGTTGTACTAGACTGTTGAATACTTGCAGTGTTATTACATTCACTCAAAATATTGATTATGAATTTGAACTGTGATCTCTGCCTGTTGCCACAGGAATATTGTGCACCTCCAACTATTTGGAAAAGCGTAATAGAATATTATTTCTTTATTATGGTAATTTTATTTTCAACTAACCAGGGGTATGAGTATTCTGTCCCGTCACCAGCTCTTTGAGATATTAAGGACTGCAGATGCTGGAAATCAGAGTTGATAAAAATGTGTAGCTTGAAAATCACAGCAGGTCAGACAGCATCAGAGAAGCAGGAAGTCAAAGTCTCGGGTCATGATGAAGGGTCTTGACCTGAAACGTCGACTTTCTTGCTCTTCCAATGCTGTCTGACCTGCTGTGTTTTTCCAGCTACATATTTTATTGACCCCATCACCAGCTGTGTTGCCTTTGACTTTGCTGGGCTGCTTGGCCATTTCCTCGTCAGCTTATTGGTGGTGTCTCTGGTATAGTACAGTTCACATTGATGGATGACTATACTGTACTCAGGTTCGAACTCAGATGGAAAATGCAAGTTTGATTTCCAGCCGTACCTGCTTCCACCAGATTCTAAGATAATGAAGGGGGCATCAAGGCAGGGTTTGAGTTTTTTTGCCAGTCACTCATGCAGATACTGAAATCTCTAATCCATATCTTCTGTGGTGCAGCTCAGACTGCAATTGAACAGAGTAAGCAACAGAAGTTTTCTTTCCCAATACGAGTGGTCTCCCACGTTCCTGTGCTAGGAATACTGTGGCCAAATGTTGCACTTCCCCTGTACTGACTGAAGTTAGCATCATGGCTATTCCTGAACAGTGTTGAGAGTGTGGTGCTGGAAAAGGTCAGGCAGCATCCAAGGAACAGAAGAATCAACATTTTGGGCATAAGCCCTTCATCAGGAATGAGGCTAGTGGGCAATGATCTGAGAGAGAAATAGGAGGGGATGTGGCTGGACTCGGACTACACCTTCTCCCACCCTGCCTTCTGCAAAAACGCCATCTCTTATTCCTAATTCCTCGACCTCTGCTGTATCTGTTCCCAGGATGACCAATTCCACCGTAGAAAATCCCAGATGGCCTCCTTCTTCACAGACCGAAACTTCCCCTCCCATGTGGTCGATGATGCACTCCAGCACATCTCCTCCACTTCCCATGCCTCTGCCCTTGAACCCCACCCTTCCCAAAACAACAAGGACTGAACCCCTCTGGTCCTCACCTTCACCCCATCAATCTCCATATATGTTGCATCACCCTCTGCCATTTCCGCCACCTACAAACAGACCCCACCATTAGGGATATATTTCCAACCCCACCTCTACTAGTGTTCCAGAGAGACCATTCCTTCTTTGAATCCATTGTCAAATCCACAACCCCCTCCAGCCCTCACCCCACTCCCGGCACCTTCCCCTGCCACCGCAGGAAGTGCAAAAACTGTGCTCACACCTTCTCCCTCTTCCCCGTCCAAGGCCCCAAAGGATCCTTTCACATCTGACAGAAGTTTACCTGTACCTCCACAAAGGTCATCTACTGTATATGTTTCACCCGATGTGGTCTCCTCTACATTGGGGGACAGGATGCCAACTTGCATATCTTTTCAGAGAACATCAACAAACCCCATCGTCCCATGGCTGAACACTTCAACTCCCCCTCCCACTCCACCAAGGACATGCAGTTCCTGGGCCTCCTCTATTGCCAAACCCTAACCACCCGATGCCTGGAGAAAGAATGCCTCATATTCCACCTTGGGACCCTGCAACCACATGGGATTAATGTGGATTTCACCAGTTTCTTCTTGTCCCCTTCCCCCACCTAATCACAGTCCCAAGCCTCCAACTTGGCACCACCCTCTTGACCTTTCCCTTGTCTTTCCCGTTTATCTGCTCCACCATCCTCCGACATATCACCTTCTGCCCCACCTTCATCTACCTATTGCATTCTCAGCTACCTTCCTGCCCAGCCACACCCCCTCCCATTTATCTCTCAGCCCCCGGCCCAAAAGCCTCATTCCTCATGAAGGGTTTATGCGTGAAAAGTGAATCTCCTGCTCCTTGGATGCTGCCTGACCTGCTATGCTTTTCCAGCAACACACCCTTGACTCTGATCTCCAGCATCTGCAGTCCTCACTTTCTCCTATTCCTGATCAGTGTGGGTCAGGACCATATCTAGCCATACATTAATCCAAAGTCAAATGTCCTTTAATGTGTCGTTAATGTACAAACCCATGCTTTTCCTTCATTTCAGAAAATTGTAACCCGGTTAATAGAACGTACGATGCTGCATGTTTCTCTTGAGAAAGTTCCACCTGAGTTTATGAATTACGATGCTTTTTATTTTCTGAGGAATAGAAGAGGTAGGTATTCTTATAAAGTTGTTGCTTTGGCTTATGAGCACTAATACTGGTCTAAAGCAGAAGCATGGATATATTATCGCAGAACTATTGCTGAAATTTTATTAACAAAACAAAGCAAATTAATGCAGATGCTCAAAATCTGAATTAGAAGCAGTAAATTCTGGAAATACACTGCAGGACAGGCAAGGTCTGTGGAGAGAACCAGAGTTAGCATTTCTTTCTTATGTTAAATGATTTTTTATTTTTATTATTAAGTTTGGCAAATTAACAAGTGGAGTGCAACAGAGATCAGTTATGACGACTCAACTATTTGCAAACTATATCAATGACTCGAATGATACTCGCGTAATTAATTATTTTAAGTCAATAGATTTTTGCTGGACCATGGTATAAAGGGGCTTAAGACTACAACAAGTGGATGGAATTAAGATGCAGCTCAATCCTGAACTCACTGGGTGGTGGATTTGGGCTGAGGGGATGATTACCTCCTTATTTATCTCTACCCTCAGTCTACCATGGATTACAGGCATTTCAGCTGTGTGACTGTGTTAGCTGCATGTTAAATAGTTGCAATAACAAAGAACAGATTAGCATTACTATTCAGAATGTTCAACTGTAGAAAGTAGTAATATCTCTCTCTCTTTTTAAACTTTTGATGTTCCTTTTCATGGCCTCCAAAGAATCGCCTCTGAGAACTCGCATCCTTGTATTTGTATCTCACACACTCCTTTGGAGTAAAGGAGAATAAACTTTTGCTTTTACAGAATCAAGATGTGCTAAAGTGAAATTAACTACTGATGACATGAGATCATTTTTTAAATGCAGGAAACTCAGTAGATAATTTCACACAGATAGCAATAAGATGATGACCAAATGATGTGTTTCAGTGATGTAGGTTATGGCAAATTGTTGACCAGGATATGGGAGAACTTCCTTGTTCATTCTTAAAATAGTAGCTTTGAATTGTTTGCATCTACTGAGAGGTGACAGAGCTCGGTCTAACATCTTATCTAAAGAATCACATTTTGACAGTGCAGCACCACCTCAGTGTTGCAGCAAAATCTAAGTCTGGATTGTGTGTCCAAAGTCACTGGAATGAGACTCGAACCACAACCCAAAGGCAAATGTACTACTCACTGAATCACGAGGGATGTTTATGAAAATATATAGCTCTCATAATTTAATCAAGCTGTCAAACATCACCAGGATTTCAAACACAAAGATTTGGCAAACATATTATCGTTATTTGAAATTCAGCCCTGGAATACAGTATGTAACTATTGGCTTCATAGCTGTAAAATCTCTCATTGCTCAGTGAACATTACTTAGGACAAAATAATTAAATGAAACGAGTTCCAAAAATATTGAATCTAACATCGTGCTGATTTATATACATTAGGCACTTAATCTTTGTTGATGCGTTATTATTTATCAACCAGTCTGGGATTTTTCTTTAAGTGAACTTTGTTTTAAATCTGATTTTGATTTGATTTGATTAATTTGCTTTGATTTGATTTGATTTATTGTCACGTGTACCTAAGTATGGTGAAAAGTTTTGTTTGCGAGCACCTGAGAACAGACAGCGCTCGGTCTAACATCTTATCCAAAGGATCATGTTTTTGATGTACTTCTTAACAAGAATTATAGATATTTTCTAATCAGCCTGATTAGAGATCTACTTCAAACCTCTAATCAGGTGGGACTTGAACCCAGAGCTCATAGGTAGGAAGACTATTATTGCACCAGGAGCCATATAATAAGCATTATTTAATGAGCAAAATATCACATTTTAAATGGATATGGTATTTAAATATTTTTGTAGAGACCATTACTGAGCCCAATGACATGAAGGAAACTAATATACTAATGCCCAATATGTTGGAGCATGGAATGCTGAATGGACATTCTCTGTTGATGTTACATCAAATACTAACTCAGGTAGGAAAATGAAATTCATGAATAAGACTTCATGTCATTAAGAAAATTCAATGACTTATATTTGTGTGCTTAAATGTTATTTTCTGTAATGTCTTTTAATGCAATAGTTACAATGTCAATAAATTGTTTCTGTAAACATTTATAATGGGAAAATTTAACCTGAGAATTAAATTGATTGTAAAACATTCAGCTACAGGGTTTGTTTCTTTACCAACTTAATCGCTAAAAAATATTTTCAGGAAAGATAATTCTGTGTACCAATTCTTTCTCATGTTCAAATAAAGTTTTAATAATAAAAACAAAGGAAAATATATTTCATAGAGCAGTTCATGGCTTATTTTTCATGTCTTTAAATACTACATTTACTCTCTTTAATTCATTTTCTCAACCTATCTCAAAAGCCTGGGCTTCTGCTGGAAATTTAAAAAAAAATCCCTCACCTGCATCTTTGCAATCTGAGCTATGCACTTAGGGTTAGGCAAAAGTTCAGATCTATGTAAATGTACTAGCAGTCTCACTATGATAGTACACAAATAAATGAAAACAGTGATTGTTCTTGGCTCACATTTTTGGAATATGTTGCATCTTTCCAACCATTGCAACTGATAAAAGACAATAGATTTGTAATAAGTGTCAACCCATTAATCAAGTAAAAAGTTAATAAAATAAAATACACAAATGATTAAGTGAAAACAGTGAATGTTACAAATACTCAGCAAGTCAGATAGCATCTATCGAGGAGAAGCACAACCTTGGGATTAGTGATTACATTATTTGACGAGGTATCCAGGTATTTGAGTCAATTATCCAAAAAACTGTTCGTATTTACAGAAGATTAAGAACCCAAAGTTGCAGATTTAAAGTGATTGGCCAAAGAATTAAAGATCATCATTAAAAAGAAAAATTCTGCTTATAACAGGTTGTAAGGCAAAAAATAAAATTGAGATTCAACAGGAATACCAATACTAAATGAGATAGCAATATGTCCCTCAATGACAGCAAAACTAAAGAACTGATCATCGACTTCAAGAGAACACACCCATATCTACATCAATGGAGCTAAGGTGAAGATGGTTGAGAGCGTCAAGTTCCTAGGAGTGATGTTTACCAACAATCTGTCCTGGATCCTCCATGTTAATGCGATGGTCAAGAGGGGATAACAATACCTTTCTTCCCCAGGAGGCTAAGGAATTTTGTCATGACCATAAAGACCCTCACCAATGTTTGCAGATGCACTATAGAAAACATTCTGTCTGGATGCATCATGGCGTGCCCAGGATCGTAGGAAACTACAGAAAGTTGTGAACACAGCCCAGCCAGCAAGCCAAACTTCCATTCATTTACTCCATCTACACTTCTTGTTTCTGCAGACAGGCAGCCAATGTCATCAAAGATCCCTTCCACCTGGGTTATAATCTCTTGCAACCTCTTCTGTCAAGCAGAAGATACAAAAGCTTAAACTTAAGTACTAACAGGCACAAGAACAGCTTCTTCCCTGCTGTTATTAGACTTCTGAATGGACCTCTCTAATTTCAAATCTAATGTTGATCTTGCTTTTTGTGCAACTTCTTTCTAGCTGTAACTTTGTATTTTTCTCTCTGTTCGATCACCCTATGATCTTTGTATGGTCTGATCAGCCTGTACTGTACAAAAAAACAAAACTTTTCACTGTACATAGGTAAATGTGACAACAATAAATCAAATCAAATCAAAAGGGATATGATAAAGCAGTTAAGAGAGGCAAAGTGGAACTATGAGAATAGACTAGCAGCTAACATAAAAGGAATTCTTAAAGTCTTCTGTAGCATATAAACAGCAAGAGATTGGTTAAAAGAGGTATAGGAATAATTAGAGTCCAAAGTGATAATTCATAAGTGGAGGTGGGAGCATGGCTGAGGAACTAAATGAATACTTTGCACCTAACTTTGCAAAAGAGAAGGATGCTGCGCAGTTCATGGTGATAGAGGAGGAAAGACTGTCTCTGGAGGTGTACAGAATTAATAAGGAAGAGGAATAGATTGTTGGCATATAAGGCTGACAAGGCAACAGTGCCAGTGAGATGCATCCAAGAATTTTTAAAGAAGTGAGGGTAGAAATTGCAGGAGCACAGGTAATAATGTTTCAGTCTTCCCTGGACTCAAGTGAGGTGCCAGCAGACTGAAAATTGCAAACATTATGGCACTGCCAAAATTTCTCTAAATTTGCACTAGTCCCACTTTCCCGCACTTGGTCCACAGGCTTGAATGTTGTGACATTTCAGTTGGTCATTCGAGTGCTTTTCAAATGTTGTGAGGTTTTACTCCTCAACTCCCCTCCTAGCCGGTGTATTCCAGATTTCCCTCGCCCTCTGGGTGAAACTTTTTTTCTTCAAATCTAAACCATCTACCTTTTACCTTCCACTTCCTTGTTAATTGGTCCATCAACTAAGAGAAAAGCTGCTTTCCACTTACCCTATCCATGCCCCTCATCATCTTATATACTTTTATCAGGTCCATCCTCAACCCTCTCTCTTCAAAAGAAAACATGATGCGGAGATGCCCATTTTGGATGAGGGTCGACAAAGTCAGAAGTCACACAATACCAGGTTATAGTCCAACAGGTCTATTTGAAATCTCAAGCTTTGGAGCCTGGCTCCTTTATTAGGTGAAGTCTTCCCTGTATTTGTTTTAATGTGAGGAGTATGACAGTTGATGCAGATGAATTTAGAGTTTATATTAATGAGTATAACTATGATATTCCAGCTATTACAAAGACTTGGTAGAGAGAGGGACAAGGCTGGAAGCTTAATGTTCTAGGATTTAGATATTTCAGCTGAGAAAGAGATGGATGTGAAAAACGTGGGAAGCTGCTGATAATTGAATTGAATTGAATTTATTGTCACATGTACCGAAGCACAGTGAAAAGCTTTGTCTTACGGGCAATGCAGGCAGAAAAGTAAATAAGCGGCAAAAACAAAAACAGAGGTGTAGGTGAGTGTTAAGAGTTTGTGAGTCCATTCAGTATTCTAACAACAGTAGGGTAGAAACTGTTTCAAAACCGGCTGGTGCCTGTGTTCAGGCTTCTGTACCTTCTCCCCGATGGTAAAGATTGTAGCAAAACATTGCCAGGGTGGGATGGATCTTTGTGAATGCTGGCGGCTTTTCCTTGACAGCGGGTCTGGTAGATGTCTTATGTAGCTGGGAGGTTGGCCTTTGTGATTGTCTGGGCCAAGTTCACCATTCTCTGTAACCGTCTCTGATCTTGAATGACACAGGTCCCATACCAGGTAATGATACATCCACACAGAATGCTCTCAATGGGACATCTATAAAAGTTGGCAAGGGTATTCGTCGTCATGCCAAATTTAGTCATTGGACATTTGTAACCAGTGCTTTAACATGAGGAGTCCAAGAAAGCTTGTTGTGGATGATCACTCCCAGGAGTTTTACATTCTCCACTCATTCCACCCCTGTGCTCTTAATGTGTAGAGGGACATGAGTAACATCTCGCCAAAAGTCAATAATGAGTTCCTTGGTTTTGCCGGCATTGAGAGCTAGGTGTTCTCAGTGCAGTTCTCAGAGAACATCACAGCTATACTGAGGGAGGACAACTTTGGAAGGCTCATCCATTGAGGCAGTATAGGTAGATCTCAGAAATAGGAAGGGTGCAAACTCTTTGATTGCACTGTAGGTTGCCAATAGCCAGTGGATATAGATGACAAGATATTTGGATAGATAATAGAAAATGCAAAAACAATAGAATCGTTGTGGGTGAAGGCATTTGGTATGCTTGCCTTTATTGGTCAAAGCATTGAGTATAGGGGTTGGGAAGTCATGTTGTGACTGTACAGGATATTGGTTAGGCCACTTTTGGAATACTGCATTCAATTCTGGTCTCCCTGCTATAGGAAGAGTGTTGTGAAACTTGAAAGGTTTCAGAAAAGATCTACAAGAATGTTGTCAGGGGTGGATGGCTTGAGCTGTAGGGAGAGGCTGTGGCTATTTTCCATAGAGTATCAGAGGTGGGAGGGTGACCTTGTAGAGGTTTATAAAATCATGAGGGCAATGGATAGGATAAATAGACAAGGTCTTTTCCCTGGAGTGGGAGGAGTACAAAAATAGTAGGCATAGGTTTAATGTCAGAGGGGAAAGATTTAAAATGGACCTAAGGGGCAATATTTTCACTCAGATGATGGAATGAGCTGCCAGAGGTGGTGGTGGAGGGTTGTGCAATTGCAACATTTAAAAGGCACTTGGTAGGTATATGAATAGGAAGGGTTTAGAGGGATATGGGCCAAATGCTGACAAATGAGACTAGATTAATTTAGGATACCTGGTCAGCATGGGTGAGTTGATCTGAAAGGTCAATTTCCATGTTGCCATCACTATGACTATGACTCTGTGACTGGGACTCACTTAGTGCCCGGGGCTTGGATAGAGGGAGTTTTTTTTTAAGTGTGTCCAGGACGTTTTTATTTAAAAAAAATTGAAAGTAGTCCAACTAGAGAATAGGCCATAATAGACCTGGTGTGGGGGAACCGCCCAGCCAGGTGTTCAAACTTTCAGTGGGGGAGCATTTTGGGAACAGTGAGCACAGTTTAGTAAGTTTTCAATTACTTATGGATAAGGACAACAGTAGTCCTCAGCTGAAAATATTACTTTAGGGTAAAGTTAACTGCCAGAATATTAGGCAGAAATTGAGGAATGTAGATTGTGGCTGGCACTTCAAGGGTAGATCCACATCTTGCATGAGGGAATCCTTTAAAGGTCAGTTGATTAGAGTAAGGACTGAAAAGTTCCTATGGAAATGAAGGATAAAGATAACAAGATTTGGGAACTTTGGATGAGAAGAGAAATTGAGGACTAAGTCAAAAAGGAAAAGGAGTCATACATAAGGTTTTGAAATTGATGGCGGACAGAGCCCTCAAAGAATAACAAGAAATATCTCAAACAAGGAGTTAGGAAGGCTATAAGGAGTTGTGAAATGCCTCTGGAAACAGGATTAAGGAAATTCCCAGGATGTTTTTTACATATATAAGGAGTAAAAGGGTAGCTAGGGAAAGAGTAGATACACTCAAGGACAAAGGAGGGAATTTATGCATGGAGCATTGAGGAAGTGGGTGAAGCCCTTAACAAGTAAGAACAGGGGCATGATGGATGTGAGTCTCAGGAAGGGTGTGTTGTTTTTCTAGGGCACGTCAAGATAAAAAAAGGAAGAGCATTAGAAAGCATTGAAGTAGACAAGACCCTAGGACCTGATGAGTCCTATCCCAGAAAACTGAGGGAGGAGGTGAAGAAATTGCTACGGCCTGTTGCGAAATCTTTGTATCCTCTTTAGTCATAGGAGACATCCTAGAGGACTGGAGAATAGCCAACACAGGTGCTTTGTTTAAAAAGGGCACCAGGAATAGTCAGGGAAATTACAGGCTGGTGAGCCTTACGTCAGTGGTAGGGAAATTATTGGAGAAGATTCTTAAAGATAGGACTTACTTACACTTGGAAAAATATGGACTTATTCATGAAAGGCAGCATTGCATTGTGCAAGGAAAGTTATGTCTCACAACTTTGGTTAAGTTTTTTGAGGAAGTGACAAAGATAATTGATAGAGGCAGACAAAAATGTTGCATTGGGTTGTGAAGGGAGTCATGTCTGCTGACTGCTACTTTTCCATGGTTATGTTGGTGCTCGGGTGTCATTGGAGAAGAAGCACACGATATCCACCAATGCTCTCGATGCCTTTAGAGAAAGGTTTGGTATTTTCCTTGCAAATTCCATTTTGATTTAGCTCCTTCCCACTCTCCCTGCATCTGCCTTATCTTTTGACAGTTTGCATTGCCCTCAACAGTCAGAGGGAAATGGGTCTGGGTGTGTTACTCTTCGGAGGGTCGGTGTGGACTGGTTGGGCCAAAGGGCCTGTTTCTACGCTGTAGGGAATCTAATCTAAACTAATCTAACAGGCTTTGCTCAATTGGAAACAAATGCTTTACTAGTGGCGATTAGTAGAAGAAGGAAAAAAATATTAGAGGTGATTGGTGATGGGAAAAAACTTCAGTGTGTGTAAAAGCACTTATGGGTGTAAAGCAAAGAAATATAAAGCAGACCCCTCTGGGACTAACCTATATATACCACAAGTAGTGGCTCTGTGTTGACATTCAGCAATAAATGTTGCTTTCCAACAGACTTTCTGAATTATGCCACCCTCCTAGTATTTTTATTTCAGCAAGTAGTTAGCGTACAGAATGCACTGCCTATTACTAATTGAGGCAATCAAGAGGGCTTTGGATGATTATTTGGATAGAAATGGCCTGCAAGGATATGAAGAAAAGGTAGGAAATTGGCATGAGGGGATAGAAGCAGTCTGGGCAAGATAGACTGAACAATCTCTTTCTGTAACAATTCTATGATTCTGTGATATGACGTGGATGATAGTAAAATGAAGGCTATTAGATTAGTTTGATCTTAGAGTAGAATAAAAGGCCAGCACAGCATCAAGGGCTGAAGGGCCTGTACTGTGCTATACTATTCTATGAGAAAATGAGGACCACAGCTGGTGGAGATTCGAGTTGAAGAGTGTGGTGCTGGAAAAGCACAGCCAATCAAGCAGAATCTGAGGAGTAGGAGAGCCGACATTTTGAGCATAAGCTCTTCGTCAGGCCCTGATGAAGACCTTATGCTTGAAACATTGACTTTCCGGCTCCTCAGATGATGCTTGTACTGTTCTATGTTCTAAGTGAAGTTTGGATAAAATGTTGGCATCAGTAATGGTAACCATAAAACTGCTAGATTGTTATAAAAACCCAATGATTCACTGTTGCCTACAGGGAGGGAAATCGGCTGTCTCGCTGGTCTGGTCTATTTGTGACTTTTGGCTCACAGCAATGTTGATGATTCCCATAAGGTATTTGGAAGCCCAACAACACCTGAACAGCTTCCACCCTCTGACTATTAAGAACATGTTCAATTTGTCTTTCTACAATCCTATATGGCTGGCCTCACTTTTCCCTACTCTGAACTCTATTGGTCCTTATTCTACCTACTCACTTAGTCCGCCTTTGTCTCTGAGTAACTTCCTGCTCCCATTTACGCCACTTGCTGTTCTCTTAAATTAATGTCACCTGTAACCTTGAATGTACAACTCTCTATTCCTTAATCCATATTCTGAGAAGCAGAAATTTAATAGGTTTGCATTTAGCCAATGAGATTTTTTTTTAACCTGTGCATTTCATGCCTTTTATAAACGTAAACAACTTTTGAAACAAAATTCCTTTGAGGTTTAATGCTACAGATGCTGCTGGATCTAAGTTTTAAACTTATACATGCTTCATTTAATGTTTCTAGGTCTTCATACCACTTTTGACATATCACCATAAAAGTATTGATTTGAAACAAGGTTCATCCCGCTTTTTGAGTGCAATGGCATTTCAGCATGAGAAAAGCAGTCTACCGGATTCAAGAGCAGGAGTGGATTCACGAAATATTCAGTTCGTCAGAGATGAGTTCTTAATAACCATACAGAAGTTCTCAAATCAGGTTCAGAGAACTATTCAACAGGTTGAGGGTCAGTATTTATTGTTAAATGCTACTCCAGCTATGTATTCATATTCAGGATGTATGACATTGAGTCTGGTGTTATATTTTTGAAATTCAACCGATTGTTGTTGTTAAAGTGAAATGCCAGTGCCACGTTAGACCTGTAAATCATGGTGTGAGTGGAAAGGAAAGAATTCTGTGAGAGAGGGTTTTGGAATATAATTTGGACTGAGTCGGATATTTCCTTTGCTTCAGTGATGTGATCAATCCCATAAGTGAGCTGTTGCTTCCTGTGAACTGGAATGTGACCTTGTCCTCCTATTCTGCCCAAAACTGGGGGGTGGGGTGGGGTGGGCTTAACTATGAGCAAATTGAGTAATAAAATTTCTTCCCTGCACATTGTTCCATTGTCATACATGTTCAATTGTAAACTTTCGTTGAGACCTTCAGTGAATGATGTCCTGGAGTCTCCCTGTGATCTCAGAAGTTTTCTTTAATAGTTCTATAATCATAGAATCCCTACAGTTTGGAAACAGGTTCTTTGGTCCAACAAGTCCATAACAACCCTCTGAAGAGTAACTCACCAGACCCATTCCCCAATGCTATATTTACCCCTGACTAATGCACCTAGCCTATGGGCAATTTAGCATGGCCAGTTCACCGAACCTGCACATCGTTTGGATTGTGAGAGGAAACTCATGCAGACACGGGGAGAATATGCAATTCCACACAGACAGTCGCTCGAGGCTGGAATTGAATCTAGGCCTCTGGCGCTGTGAGGCAGCAGTGCTAACCACTGAGCAACCATGCCACCCTTTTTCTATAATAATGGTTCAGCTGCACCCATTGCTGCATTGGCTGTACATTTTGTACAGGCTATTCTCACAGGATGCTAGCCGCAGAATTCTATCGCAATACAATCTGCAACCTCATGGCCTAGCATATAGCCCACCTCATTACCTTCAACCTTGGTTCAATAAAGAGTCAGGACCAGCACCAGGCTTACCTAAAAATAAGGTGCCATTCGGGTGAGGGTAGAAAACAGGAATATTGTTTGACTATCAGCATAAGTGACAATTGGAGCTAAGTGATCCCACAACCAACGGATCATGTCTAAGCTCTGCAATCCTGCCCCATCAGACATGAATTGTGATGGACAATGAACAACTCATTGGAGGTTGAGGCTCCACAAATATCTGCCTCCTCAATGATGGGAAAACCCAGCTCATCAGTGGAAAAGGCAAGGTTAAAGCATTATTAGCAATCTTTAGCCAGAAGTGCTGAGTAGATGGTCTTGGCCTCCTCCAGTGGTCCCCAGTATTACAGGTGCCAATGTGCAGCCAGTTTGATTCACTCCATGTGATATGAAGGAACAGTTGAAGGCACTGGATACTGCAACGGTTATGGATCCTGACAATTTTGGCAATTGTGTACTGAAGTCTTACTTCTTGAAGTTTCCGCATCCCTGAGCAAGGTGTTCCAGTAAAGCAGCAGTATTGGCATCTATCTTCCCTCCATCATAAGGTCAGAAGTGGGGATCTTTGCCAATTATCGTACTATAGTTGGCACTGTTTGTGGGTCCTTGGGTACTGAAGCAGTCCATGTTCAAATACAGTACGATCTTGACAATATCCAGGTTTGGGCTGACAAGTGGCAAGCAGCATTGGTGCCACATAACTGCCAGGCAATGACCATCTTAAATAAAACACAATGTAACCTTGACATTCAATGGTGCTATCATCACTGAATCCCCCACTATCAACATCCTTGAGGTTACCATTGATCAGAAGTTCAACTTGACTCACCACACACACGGTGGCCATAAGAGCAGGTCAAAGGCTAAGAATACTGCAGTGAATAACTCACATCCTGACTCCAAAATGCCAGTCCATCATCTACAAGTCACAAGTCAGGAGTTTGATGAAATACTACCACTTGCCTGTTCCAACAACACTCAAGGAGCTCAACATCATCCAGGACAAATCAGCCCACTTGATTGGCACAACATGCACAAACATCCATTCCCACCATCACTGATGCTCAGTAGCAGCAGTGTGTACTATCTACAAGATGCACTGCAAAAATCACCAAAGATCCTTAAGATCGTGTCTTTTAAACCCATGCCCACTCCATCTAGAAAGATAGGGGTAGCAAAAACATGGGAACAGCACCACCTGCAAATTCTCCTCCAAGCCACTCACTATCCTGACTTGAATGATAATTTATGATTTAATGTCACTTGTACTCTACAATGAACAACACAGTAAAATACAGTGAAAAGCTTAAACTTTCGCTACAATCCAGTACCTTTCAAATACTTCAAGAATAAAAAGAAAAACACAAAGCTGAAAGAAAGTTCATCTTCGTTCCGCCGCTTCTAATATGAGTCCCATGCCAGCTGACCAATGATACCTGCATCGTCACCTGTGCCTTCACTGTCACTGGGTCAAAATTGTGGAATTCCCTCCCTCATGACATTGTAAGTCAACCTACAGAATGTGAACTGGAGTTGTTCAAGAAGGCAGATCACCACCATCTTCTCAAGGACAAGTAGGAACAGACAATAAATGCTGGTCCAGCTGACAATGTCCATGTCTCATGAATGAACAAAAACAAACACAGATATCAGTCCATGACCACCTTCAAATAGAGACAATCTAACCAGTGCTCCTTAACATCCAGTGGCATTACCATCGCTGAATCACTATTATCAACATCCTTCAGGGTTAGTACTGACCAGAAACTTCCACCATCCAGGACAAAGCAGACCTGATTGGTGCCATATCCACAAACATCCATTCCCTCCACCACTGATGCTCAGTAGCAGTAGTGTGTACTATTGACAAAATGTACTGCAGAAATTCACCAAAGATTCTTAGACAGGACTTTCCATCTAGAAGGATAAGGGCAGTAGACAGATGGGAACACTGCACCAATAAGTTCCCCTCCAAGCAACTCAGTATTTGATTTGAAATATATCACTGTTGCTTCCATGTTGCTGGGTCAAAATCCTGGAATTTTTTCCTAATGGCTTTGTGGATCTATATACAACCTGAGGACTGTAGCAGTTCAAGAAGGCACTACTCCCTATATTTTCTCTTATGCTCCCCGTCTCCCTCTTCTGATCCTCACCCTGTAGTCCCTGTCCTGCTCTCACTTACCTTTGTCCTGAAGTCACTTGGTGATCTTGGGCCTCTGGTGAGTGCAGATCCAGTACTCAGTAGCATCTGGCATATGGCCAGAACTGAGGGCTATTCTCTGTCGGCTTGTCAATCACTGGGAAAGATTAACATTATGTTGACTAAATGTGTTCCTTAGTATTTGGTTATGTTACATTGTTTTAGTGTTTTTTAGTATTTCAGCCGCATGTATTTTTGAGAATTTTTGGGAATACATCACATCAAGCCTTGCTTTGTAGTAACCACGGGAAAAAATGAGTGGAACTAAACACACCTATGTGTAACCAATAACACCTTGCTGGGTGTTCCAGATCTGAATGGCTTATTTTATACAGTAACTTTAAAAACATGGCAGAAGTGCATTGAGGTGTGGGGGGGGGGGGGGGGGTCTTTGCATTCTTACTTAGTCAAACATTAACCCACCTTGCAGATCCTTTTTTTTCAAATGTGTTCACAGTCTCTGAGCATCATTAGCTGGTCCACATTTAGTGCCCATCTCTAATGTTCATGTGAAAGTGATGGTGAAGTGCTGTAAGTCCATGTGGTGTAGGTAAACCCACAATGCAGTTAGAAAGGAGTTCCAGGATTTTCATCCTGTGGCACTGAAAGAAAGTCAGAATTATTTGTGGGGAGCTTGCAGGGGGTGGGTGTTCCCATGTAACTGTTGTCTTTGGCCTTCTAGATGGTAGAGCTCATGTATTTGGAAGGTGCGGTCAGAGGAGCCTTGTTGAGTTGCTGCATTGTGTTTTATACATGGTACACACTGCTGCTAGTGAACAGTGATAGTGGAAGGAATGAATGTTGAAGGCGGTGCTATCTGAGTCGGTTGCTCTTGTCCTGGCTGGTTTTCCTTTGCCAGCTATTTTGTTCTAAACTGTTTACATATGCAGAAATTCATTACCTGCAGTAATAAGGCTGCCAAACAATTACATGAAGGCTCAAGTAAGCCAAACTAGCAGCTGAAATGAAAAGGAAAATAATATTAAGAAAAAGTCCATATGTAGTTTGAATACAAAGCTTTTATATAATTGTTTCCTATCAAGTATTGTAACCCAGTTAATACTTTGAGTTGCTGGACATTTTCTGACACTATTCTGATCTGATAACTGTCAGCATCATTGCCATTATTCTCCACTGAAGTGATACATAACTGTGATTATGAGCTGTGTAACTGATTAGAGACACAATGAAAATGTTGGAACATTCGTCTCATATTGTTTGAACTCAGCAACATGCCTCACCTGTTTCAGGCAAGAGTTTGTTGTATAGACATCCTAATCCTACTGAAAAAAGGCAAGAAGTATTAATTACGGAAGGGAACAGTCTCTAATCCTGTTCTTGGATGCATTGATCATTAAATGCAACATGCCAATCTTTGCCCTGTCCCTTCAATTTGCTGTGAGTGAGATGCTCAATAAAACCGCAGGGGGAGCAAGTACTGCTACTGCTTCAGTTTTGGGAGAAATTTGGATATTTGAGTTATTCATATTCATAAATAAACACATTTTCTTTTCTCTCAGGTGAGATCAAGCTCGAGATGCCATCAATTGATCTTGATGCAGATTTTAACCTATTTGCTTTCGACCAAGTTATAATGGATAAACTAGAACAGAGTATAATGAACTGGCAAGTGCAAATTACTACTGCTATTGAAGAACAGCTGACAAAGATGCCTCAGGTGTCGTATACCTATTAGTAACATACATTCTATCTTTTCCAGTGGAGATTTGTCTTGCTATACAGGGATCTCTGATGGAAATACAAAGCTTATATGATTTTATCTAAGCTCTCTTAAGACATTTCATGTTAACCATTTGATTCTTGAGTAAAAATAGTAAAATGTCACTATTATTGCCATTGTTCTCCAGGCTCAAACACTTGTAACTGAAATGCTTTATATTAGAAACTATTGGTGTTTGTGTAAACATCTTTCATGAAATATTAAAATAAAACAAAGAACTGCAGATGCTGGCGATCTGAAACAAAAACAGACATTGTTGGAGAAATTCAGCAAGTCTGGCAGCATCTGTAGGAAGAAAGCAGAGTTAACATTTAGAGTCTAGTGTCTTGACATCAGAGCAGTTCTGACGAAGTCATCGGACACGAGACATTAACTCAACTTTCTTCTCACAGATGTTGCCAGATTTGCTGAATTTTCTCCAGTAATTTGTTTTTGTTCCTTAATACATGCCTTTCTTTGTTTGGATTTCTGGTATTGGTGCCATAATTTCATATTTTTTGTTGCTCTTCTAGCACTTTGCATTTTAAATTCTGTCTCTGCTATCCAGTTCTTTTAAAGTGATGCTCAACCTTGAACAGATTACCATGCTTCACCTTCCTACAAAATTGAAACCTTGTTTTCTCTACTACCTTTATATTCTAATACCGAGCCTAATAAGAGGTTCACTGACAGCAACTCTGAAATTATCAGTTTTATATCTCTCAACCCCGTTCCAAGACCTCTATTCTGTCTGACCTGATGACAGAGGTTTTGTTTTTGTCTTAGTGTCCGATTGGGTTATTTCCATTTCCCAAAGATTTCTTCCCCCGTTCCTTTCTATCCTTTTCCCTGGATTCTTAAAACAACAAACTATTTTGAATCTCTGCCTCAAATCAGATTACCTTCTTAAATATAGAACTTCCACCAGTATGAACACTCATCTCCTCATGAAGGTACTCTTTTACTTGGATAACCTCTTGATCCATTGTGTAGTGATGTTATTCTTGACTAAACCACCATTGCACTTCATTATAGACACGAAGAACTGAATGCAATTATGCAGTTACTGTTTGCTAATTTTACTATTTACTTACTAATTGGATACTTTGCTCTTGCAAGTGCTAACCCATTTGTTGTTTTTTGCTTCATTCTTCTTTACCTTAAGTGTATCTTAAAGAATCCTCTTCATCTCTTGTATGGTATTCTGGTTCTCTGCTTGAATATGAAAATCCTTTGGCACGCACCTCACATATTTCCCTGGATATTTTATATATTCAGGGAATCCTACTTCATCCATATAAACATGGATAGGAGTAGGTCATTTAGCTATCAGTCTGTTAGATTCTAGTTGGTCTGTACTTTCCTTTACTTGCTTCTCTATCATATTTCTTGTTATCCTCTATCACCTAAAGTCTAATACAGAACAAAATCAGAGTACATCAGATGCTGAAGTCTAAAATAAAAACTAAAACATGCTTTCTGTGGAGAGAAACAGACTTAATACTTCAGGTCAAGGATCTTTCAGCAGAACTCAAATCTGAAACATTTTTTATTAACCCATTTCAACCACAGTCTTTTGGCTGTGAGTTCTGAATTTTTTTATTTCCTTTGTAGAGAAACTATACTTTCTGATTTCATGCCTAAATGGTGTTGCTGTGTCATGGCCTTTTATTGTGGACTTCATTCCCAGTGGAAATAGTTTCTTTGTATCAACATTGTTTATTTTCTGGTTGTCTTCTGATTCTATTGTTGCAATTACGAGGGGTTCGACCCCTCGTAATTAAAACCAAATATTCAGAAAAGCACTCCTTGCCTTGTAATCTGTTAAACCTGTGAGTGAGTGAAAGAGAACTCCTAATCTCCACTAATTAAAGAAAAAAAAACACTTTATTTTTCTAACTGTAATAGTGAACACTAAACGAAAACATTAACAAATCCAAGCCTCCTTTTCTTAATTAATTACTATCTGATCCCAACTCAATAAAAATGCTCCAATATCACAATTATTAAACACTAACTTAATTTCGCAAAGTCCATACAGATGGGCTTCTCCCCTCCCTTCACCCTTCCTTCCTCTTCTTCACAACTCTGCTATCTTCTCCCTGGGTCGTCTTCCTTCTTTTTACTGTTTTTACAGGAAAAGATACCTTTTGATAGATATACCTTCGGAAATTTCTTTCAGAGGAAGATGTTAGATGGGCAGTTAGCTGTCCGGCTCTTTGGCAGTTGCTCTGCTGTTCAGTAGCTGTTGCTCTGACCAATTTTCCAAAAGCCCTGGTTTTATGCTCCCCAACATTATTCACTGTCATTGGTCCCATGTTGTCAATATAATAAATTCAAACTCAACTGGGTTTTAGTATCCTAGACATAATTTAAATTAATCGGTTAAATTTGAAGTGTTGTCAAAACAGCAACCAAAAGTCACGTATCCATTTAACAGCCAATTGTCACATGTATCCATTTTGGAGCAGCCTGTCTCTTAGCTGTTCTTCGCGAGTTTTGAGAAGATTTGTAGCTCAGGTTGAGGTTTTGCTTCTTAGCTGTACTTTAAATTACTTTAAAATTTAGAAAACACTTTCTATCTTAAAGTGAACATAGACTTTGTAACACCATATTTTAGAAATAATCACATTGTAGACTTGGAATGTTGACAGTATCTTTTGTTTAGTGTAGCTTGCCATGATTCAAACATAGAGAATGCAAGAGAAATTCAGCAAGCCTGGTAACAGCTGTGGAGAGAGAAACAGTATGATTCCATTTCTGAAGAAGAGCCTTATCTGATTTGAAGTGTTAATTCTGTTTCTACAAGGCCAGCATTCTCTTTGCCTATTTCAGATTTCCAGCATCTGCAGTGTTTTGTTTTTATTGCCTGGTAAGAATACTAAGGTTGATGAACTATTAGACATCACCTGACTCTCTAGTGTAGCTGCACATGATCCCCTGAAGCACTTTAACACAATAATTGGTTCCAGACTAATTAGCTCCTGGTTCTCTACAGACAATGCAGCAATGTATAACAAGCAATATTGAATAACTTGGTCATTTTAGGTTCATAATCAAATCACTCCTCATTCCTCTAAATTCAAGGAGATACAAATTAAAGAAATTAAGCATGATCTCATACTTTAATTTTAAGCCTTGTGAGATACACTGAATCTGTGCAGCAACCTCTGCAAAGCCAGTATATCCATCTTGAGTTTCCAGAACTGATCATTACTACAGGTAGAGTCTGACCAAGGCTCTGTACAGTTAAGCATAGCTTTCTAACTTCCGAATATCTGCTAATTCAGCAAAATACAAATGCCATTTGGGTATGTTTGTGATACAGTGAATGTTTGTACTTTTTTTTTAGGCATTTTAAGATTGAAATCAAAAATTTATTTTTCTTTTTCACAAAGTAATGTATGAGTCTACTCCTTAGGGTAATAGTCCGTTAGCAGAGATTGATTTCTGGCGTGAACGTAATGCTACCCTCAGTGCTCTCAATGAACAGTTGAAACTGCCTGTGGTGAAGAAGATTGTTGACTTTGTGAGCAGAGTTGACCAAGGTTTAATCCAGAACCTCAATTTAATCATTACTGACCTCAACAAGTACCATGTGGAAGCTGCAGACAATGTCAGATTCCTTTCAACCCTTGAACGACATTTTAAGGTAATGACAATTTGCTCATTTTCTTTAATTTAATAGATAAAACCAGTGATTGTTTTGAGATGCTCCTCTCACCCGTTGGCTCAGTTGATAAATTATATTAATGAGCAAGAATAAGATTGTGTTGGGTCCACATTTATTTCTATTACAGTGAGCATTGCACTGGGACAAAATTCTCTTCCATGGGCTAGGAAAGAAACTTTGTTTGAAGTTATGGAATCATTAATATTGTGAACCTATCACATATGTGAGAGGGGAGAGATCCAAGAGTCCAGAAGGGCAATTTATTTCACACAGAAGGTGGTGAATGTCTGGGACAGGCAGACAGAGGCAGGGATGGAAGGAAATAAAATGTTGTCACTTAAGAAACATGTAGACAGATACATGGTTGTGATAGATATGGAGGGATATGGTGAAAGTGAAGACTGCAGTTGCTGGAGATCAGATATGGACCAAACGCAGGCAAATGGGACTAGTTTAAATTGTGAAAACTGCATGGCATGGGCCAATTGGGCTCGTTTCCATGCTGTAGACATCTATAACTCTGTGACTGTATCTGTTATTTTAGAGATGGTTGTGTTATCTGTTTTTGATATTGTTGAATAAGAGAAAAAATATGATGGAGAGCACAGAGGAAATCTCCCCTGCTGGAAATCACAGCAGGTCAGGCAGCACCCGTGGAGAGAGAGAGAGAAAGATAATGTTTTGAGTCTAGATAGCTCTTTGTCAGAGCTGATGTGAAGCATGGCGGGGATAGTGGGTATGGTGGCTCAGTGGTTAGCACTGCTGCCTCATAGCACCAGGAACCTGGTTTGATTCCAGCCTCGGGTGACCGACTGTGTGGACTTTACATGTTCTTCTGCTATCTGCAGGCAATAAACAAAGAAAAAGCTAATGCCTGTAAAAATGGTATGTCAATTGGTTGAACCAGCTCAGTCAGGTAGCCTTGAGGAGGTGTTTATTTAGTGTATCTGTGATAGTTTTCTTGAATACTATGTAATGGAACCAACGAGGGAGTAAGCTATCCTAGATTTGGTCTTGTGTAATGAGACAGGAATAAATAATGACCTCATAGGTAGGGATCCTCTTGGAAGGAGCGATCACTGTATGGTTGAATGTAGAGTGTGAAAATAAAATCCAATACCAGGGTCCTGTGCTTGAACAAGGGAGACTATAATGGGATGAAGGAGGAATTGGCTAAAGTGGACTGGAAGCAAAGACCTTTTGGTGGGACAGTTGACAAACAGGGGAGGACTTTCAAAACAATTTTACAAAGTGCTCAGCAAAAGCACCCATCCCACTCTGCGTTTTGGAGAGACCATTCCCTCCAGGACTCCCTTGTCAGATCCACACTCCCCACCAGCCCACAGCCCACTCCCAGGACCTCCCCCTGCCACCACAAGAATTGGAAAACCTGTGCCCACACCTCCTCCGTCACCTCCACCCAAGGCCCCAAAGGATCCTTCCACATCTGTCAGAAATTTACCTGTACTTCCACACACGTCATCTACTGTATCCGTTGCACCCGATGTGGTCTCCTCTACATTGGGGAGACAGGACACTAACTTGTTTCTGAGAACATCTCTGGGACACTCGCACCAACCAACCCCATCGCCCTGTGGCTGACCACTTTAAGTCCCCCCTCCCACTTCACCAAACCCTAACTACCTGATGCCTGGAGAAAGAATGCCTCATTTTCTGCCTTGGGACCTAGCAACCACATGGGATTAATGTGGATTTCACAAGTTTCCTCATGTCGTCTCCCCCCATCTTATCTCAGTAACAAGCCTCCAACTCAGCACCGCCCTCTTGACCTGTCCATCTTTGTTCCCACCTATCCATTCCACCCTCCTCTCTGATCTATCACGTTCCCCCACCACCAACTTCATCTACCTATCACATTTTCAGCTACTTCCCCCCCAGCCACACCCCCATCCCATTTATCTCATAGGCCCCTGGACCATAAGCCTCATTCTTGATGAAGGGTTTATGCCCGAAACATCGATTCTCCTTCTTGGATACTGCCTGACCTGCTGTGCTTTTCCAGCACCACACTTTTGACTCTGATCTCCAGCATCTACAGTCCTCACTTTCTCCCATAGAGATGAAGATAGGTGAGTACCTGAAAGCATTCAATATAATGAAAGAGGTAGTGTTGGTCAAGCTAATGGAGCTAAGGATAAACAAGTCTCTTGGCCCTGATGGAATGCATCCCAGGGTACTAAAAGAGATGGTGAGAGAAATAGCAAATGCACTTGTGCTAATTTTCCAAAATTTGCTGGACTCTGGGGCAGTTCCAGAAAATTGGAAAACAGCAAATGTAATGCCACTGTTTAAAAAGGGCGGTTAGCTTAACTCCTGGAGCGGGAAAGATGCTTCGGTCTGTTATCAAGGAAGAATTAGCAAGGCATCTAGATAGAAATTATTCCATTGGGCAGATGCACTTTGGGTTCATGAAGGGCAGGTCATGCTTAACTAATCTTTTGGAATTCTATGAAGACATTACAAACACGGTGGACAACGGGAACCCAATAGATGTGGTCTACCTAGATTTCCAAAAGGTCTTCAACAAAGTGCCACGCAAAAGGTTGCTCCATATGATAAAGATGCTTGGCATTATGGGTAAAGTATCAGCATGGATAGAGGATTGGTTGACTAACAGCAAAGAGTGAGGATAAATGTGTGCTGTTCTGATGGGAAATCAGTAGCTAGTGGTTTTTCTGAGGGATCAGTGTTGAAACTGCAATTATTCACAATTTACATGGATGAAATGGAATTGGGGATCACATGTAATGTGTCAATGTTTGCAGATGACACTCAGATGAGTGGCAGGGCAAAGTCTGCAGAGGACTGTGAAACTTTGCAGAGGAACATAGATACTTTAAGTGAGTGGGCAAAGGTGAAATCATGCACCTTGGTAGGAGTAACAGTAAAAACGATTATTACTTAGAGTCATAGAGTCATAGAGATGTACAACATGGAAACAGACCCCCTTCAGTCCAACTTGCCCATGCCGACCAGATATCCCAACACAATCTAGTCCCACCTGCCAGGACCTGGCCCATATCCCTCCAAACCCTTCCTATTCATATACTCATCCAAATGCCTTTTAAATGTTGCCATTGTGCCAGTCTCCACCACATCCTCTGGCAGCCCATTCCATACACATACCACCCTCTGTGTGAAAAAGTTGCCCTTAGGTCTCTTTTATATCTTTCCCCACTCACCCTAAACCTATGCCCTCTAGTTCAGGACTCCCCGACCCCAGGGAAAAGGCTTTGTCTATTTGTCATATCCATGCCCCTCATAATTTTGTAAACCTCTATAAAGTCATCCCTCAGCCTCCGACACTCAGGGAAAACAGCCCCAGACTGCTCAGCCTCTCCCTGTAGCTCAAATCCTCCAATCCTGGCAACATCCTTGTACATCTTTTCTACACCTTTTCAAATTTCACAACATCTTTCCGATAGGAAGGAGACCAGAACTGCATGCAATATTCCAACAGTGGCCTAACCAATGTCCTGTACAGCCACAACATGACCTCCCAACTCCTGTACTCAATACTCTGACCAATAAAGGAAAGCATACCAAATGCCTTCTTCACTATCCTATCTACCTGCGACTCCACTTTCAAGGAGCTATGAACCTGCACTCCAAGGTCTCTTTGTTCAGCAACACTCCCTAGGACCTTACCATTAAGTGTATAAGTCCTGCAAAGATTTGCTTTCCCAAAATGCAGCACTGAGCATTTATGTGAATTAAACTCCATCTGCCACTTCTCAGCCCATTGGCCCATCTGGTCAAGATCCTGTTGTAATCTGAGGTAACCCTCTTTGCTGTCCACTACACCTCCAATTTTGGTGTCACCTGCAAACTTACTAACTGTACCTCTTATGCTGACATCCAAATCATTTATGTAAATGACAAAAAGTAGAGGGCCCAGCACCAATCCTTGTGGCACTCCACTGGTCACAGGCCTCCAGTCTGAAAAACAACCCTCCACCACCACCCTCTGTCTTCTATCTTTGAGCCAGTTCTGTATCCAAATGGCTAGTTCTCCCTGTATTCCATGAGATCTAACCTTGCTAATCAGTGTCCCACTGAATTGTAAAAAGTTGTAGCATGTCGCTATATAGAGGGCCCTGGGTGTCCTTGTGCATGTGTCACAGAGGGTTGATCTGCAGGTGCAACAAGTAATTAGGAAGACAAATGGAATTTTATCCTTCATTGCTAAAGGGATTGAGTTGAAAAGCAGAGAGGTTATGTTGCAGATGTATAGGGTGCTGGTGAGGTCACACCTGGAGTACTGTGTGCAGTTTTGGTTTCCTTACTTGAAAAAAAAGTACTGGCACTGGAGGGGGTGCAGAGGAGGCTCATTAGGTTGATTCCGGAGTTGGGGGGGTTGATTCCAGATTTGAGGGGGTTGTGGAGAGACTGAGTAGACTGGGATTATAATCACTGGAATTTGGTAGAATGAGGGGGGATATTATGGAAACATATAAAATTATGAAGGCAATAGATAAGATAGACATAGAGAAGATGTTTCCACTGGCAGGTGAAACTAGGATAAGAAGGCATAGGCTCAAAATTAGCAGGAGCACATTTAGGACTGAAGTGAGAAAGAACATCTCTGTCCAGGGGGTTGTCAATCTATGAAATTCCCTGCCCAGTGAGGTAGTTGACATTACTTCAGTAAGTGTTTTTAAAGCTAAGATAGATTTTTTTTGAACAATAAAGGAATTAAGGCTTATGGTGAGAGGGTGGGTAATTAGAACCGAGGCCACAAAAGATCAGCCATGATCTTATTGAATGGTGGAGCAGGCTTGAAGGGCTAAACTAGTTGCTCCTAGTTCTTACGATCTTATGTTATCTACATTGGTTTCCTCCCACAGTCCAATGATGTGCAGGTTAGGTGGATTGGCCATGCTAAATTGCCCATTATGGCCAGGGATGTGTAGAGTCGTAGAGTCCTACAGGACGGAGACAGTCCCATTGGCCCAAACTGGTCCATGCCGACCAAAATGTTCATCCACGCTAACCCCATTTCCAATGCACTTGGCCCATTTCCTTCTAAACCTTTCCTATCCATGCATTTGTCCAAATGCCTTTTAAATGTTGAGGTGTTTGATAAGGTTCCCCATGGTAGACTCATTCAGAAAGTAAAGAGGCATATAAAACAGACAAATTTGGCTGTCTGGATTCAGAATTGGCTGGCGCATAGAAGACAGAGGGTAGTAGATAGAAAGTATTCAGCAAGAGTTTGGTGACCAATGGTGTTCCACAGAAATCTGTTCTGGAACCTCTGCTGTTTGTGCTTTCTATAAATGACTTGGATGAGGAAATGGAAGAGTGGGTTAATAAGTTTGCCGATGACACAAATGTTGATGGAGTTGTGTATAGTGTGGGAGGACTGCTGTAGGTTGCAAAGGGACATTGACAGGATGCAGAACTGGGCTGTTAAGTAGCAGATGGAGTTCAACCTGGAAATGTATGAACTGATTCATTTTGGAAGGTCGAATTTGAATGCAGAGTTCAGGGTTAAAGGCAGGATTCTTGATAATGTGGAGGAACAGAAGGATCTTGGGGTCCATATCTATAGGTCCCTCAAAGTTGCCACCAAAGTTGATAAGTTGTTAAGAAGTGATGGTGTGATAGCTTTCATTAGCAGGGGGATTGAGTTTAGGAGCCGTGAGGTTATGCTGCAGCTCTGTAGAGTCCTGTTTAGTCTGGTTGCCTCATTTTAGGAAGGATGTGGAAGCTTTAGAGAGGGTACAGAGGAGATTTGCCAGGATGCTGCCTGGACTGGAGGGCATGTCTTATGAAGAAAGGTTGAGAGAGCTAAAGCGTTTCTCATTGGAGCAAAGAAAAGTGAAAAGTGACCTGATAAAGATGTACAAGATGATGAGAGGCATAGATGGAGTTAATAGTCAGAGACTTTTTCCCAGAGCAGAAATGTCTATCGCAATGGGGCATAATTTTAAGGTGATTGGAGGAAGTTTTAGGGAAGATGTCAGAAGTTGATTCTTTACACAGAGTAGTGGGTGCATGGAATGCACTGCCAGGAGTGATAGTCAAATCAGATATATTAGGGACATTTAAGCAATTCTTGGATAGGCACATTAATGATAATAAAATGAAGGGTATGTAGGTTAGTTTGATCTTAGAGTAGGATTAAAAGTCAGCACGACATCAAGGGTCTGTTCTATGTTCTATTTTTGCTTCTGCTGGCAGCTCATTCTGTATGCATGCCACCCTCTGTGTAAAAAGGTTGCCCCTCAGGTTCCTTTTCCTCTTTTCCCTCAAACTTTAAAGTGATGCGCTTTCGTCCTCGATTCCCCACCCCAGGAAAACAGACTAAGAGCATTCAACCCTATCTATGCCTCTCATGATCTCATACACTTTCATAGGATCCCCCCAGAGTGTCCTATGCTCTAAAGAAAAAAGTCGTAGCTTATCTAACCTCTCCCTATAATTCAGACTGTTGAGCCCTGGCAACATCCTTGTAAATTTCTTCTGCACTCTTTCCAGTTTGATAACACCTTTCCTGCAGAAAGGTGACCAAAACTGAACACAGTACTCCAAATGAGGCCTCACCAATGTCCTGTACAACTGCAACATAACTTCTCAACTTCTATACTCAGTGCCCTGACTGACGAAGGCCAGTGTGCCAAAAGCTTTCTTCACTGTCCTGTCTACTTGTGACTCCACTTTCAGAGTAGCTGAACTCCAAGGTCTGTATATTCCACAACTCTCCTTAAGGTCCTACCATTCACCATGAAAATCCTACCTTGATTTGACTTTCCAAAATGAAAGACTTATCTTTATTAAACTCCACTTGCCATTTCTCAGCCCACTTCCCTAGCTGATCAAGGTCCTGCTGCAATTTCTGATACATTTCCTCACTGTTCACAATATTGCCTATTTTAGTGTCATCTGCAAACTTACTAATCATGCCTTGTACGTTCTCATCCAAATCATTAATATAGATAACAAACAGCAATCAGCCCAGCAATGACCCGGAGGCACTCCATTAATCACAGGCCTGCAGTCGGACTAGCATCCTTCCACTATTACCCTCTACTTCCTACCATCAAGCCAATTTTGTATTCAAGTTGCCAGCTCCCCCTGGATTCCATGCGATTTAACCTTCCAGAGCAGCCTACCATATGGAACCTTGCTGAAATCCATTTAGACTACATCTACCGCACTCCCTTATCAACCTTTCTGGTCACTTCTTCAAAGAACTCTAACAAATTTGTGAGGCATGATCTCCCACTCTCAAAGCCATGCTGACAACTCCTAATAAAGCCCTGTCTTTCCAAATGCATGTATATGTCATCTCTCAGAATCTTCTCAAGTGACTTACCCACCACAGATATTAGGCTTACTGGTCTATAGCTCCCAGGTTTTTCTTTGCATTCCTTCTTCAATAAGGATGCAACATTAGATAGTCTTCTGGGACCTCACCTGTGTCTAATGATGATGCAAAAATCTCAGCCAGAGCCCCCACAATTTTTCCTCTAGCCTCTTGCAATGTTGTGTATATATCTGGTCAGGACCAGAAGATTTATCCACCTTTATACATTCTAATAGGTCCAACACTCCTTTACCGTGATATGGACTGTCTCCACGATATGACCACTAACTTCCCCAAGTTCTCAAGTTTTCATGTCTTTTTCCATGGTGAACACAGAGGAGAAATATTCATTAAGGACTTCTGCCATCTCTTGCCGTTCCACACATACGTGTCTGTTCTTGTCCTATTCTCTCTAGTTATTATTTTTCCACTAATATAGTTCAGGTGGATTAGTCATGGGAATTGTAGGGATCAGGGAGGGGAGGGGAGGGGAGGGGAAGGGAGTCGGGGTGGAATGCTCTTCGCTGAGTCAGTGTGAGTTGATACATTGTGGAGCTGGAAAAAGCACAGCAGGTCAGGCAATATCTGAGGAGCAGGGGAATTGATGGTTCAATTGGGACCTTTCATCAAGACTCCCCTTCTACGTTCAAAAAAACACTATCTTCAGAGAGTTAGTGTGGACTTGCTGGGCGGAATGGTCCATTTCCACACTGGAAGGATTCAAAAAAAGAAGTTATGATGGGAAGTGGGTGTCTGAAGTGTAGATTAAGTGGTCAGAGTGTGAAAATGGCAGAACAATAGTGTGTTGAACTGCAAGACAGGAAAGAACAGATGGTGCTATTGGAGTGGGCAGAGGGGAGAAAGGATGTGGTGACAGAGAATGTACAAGTAAAGCTAAGGAAGGGAAGGAATGGGAGTGAGTCTGCCATCTTGTATGTTCTCCTGGTATGACAAATAGCCTTTGGTTTAATGTCTGATGACCAGCCAGCACCATTGACAGAACAAATACTGGATTAAAAAAATGCGATTTTCCCACAACAAATTTTATTGATTGTTTGATTATATTTTCATCTCAAATTTTAAATACTTTTTGGCTGTCTATACCTCTTTCTTCATCATTCCTATCATTTGTTTTCTAAATGCTCTTTTGAGGATGTCTGAATAGCTGAATTCCTGTTTCTTTAGTGTAGAGCTGAGATATTCCCCTTTCCAGCAAAGTCCCCCTCTTACAAACTTTTGATGAAGTGAAGTGTGCCCAGTCATGTAAATAGTGAGCTTTGAAGTGACTTGGAGAAATTAATGTTGACCATTTCCTGTGGAAAGATTTCCAAATAGTTATGCCTTGAATCTTCCCATGATCAAAGATGATTGTGTAAATCTTGCATTCGTGAAGCTGACTAACTTATTATATTATACAAAATAACTTGTTTTCCAATGATACTCTTTCTGCTTTTGATTCACTGATATTCTTTGTTACCTTAAACAAGACTGCTGAGCAGGACTCATGTTCACACTGTTTATGTTTATAAATGACATTTGTTTACACGTATTAGAACCTAGCACATGGATCAAGATTTCAAGTTGTTATGGATACAATTCCTTCGATGATGAATGCCTTGAGGATGGTTTGGATTATTTCTCGCCACTACAACAAGGATGAGCGAATGGTGCCCCTTATGGAAAGGATTGCATGGGAAATTTCACAAAGAGTCCGTAAAGTAATCAATGTACGGACAATTTTCCAGTAAGTAACTTCAATATTATTCAGAATTCTATGAATGTGTGGAAATATGTGTACCTGTTAGTATCTAGTGTAAAAGTTGCTGTTGGGATGACTCTTTTAGTTGGATTACCTTAGGTTCTTTTATACCACAACAATAGCAATTTGCATTTATGTAGCCTCTTTAAGATGGAAGATTATCTCAAAGTGCTTCACAGAGGCACAAGAAGATAAAAGTAGATTGCAAACCAGGAAGGAAATATTGGAAAAGCTGAATCAAAGTTTGGTCATAGAAGCAGATTTTACTGAAGTTCTAAGAGTTATAGAGTGAGAGGCAAAGGACGTTAGAAGATGAAATTTGGAGAATGTGGCAAACGAGCTAAAGGCGCAATCATCAGTGATGAACAGAGAGCATTGAAAAATTGCTGTACTATTGCAACATACTCTTTAGTTTCTTTTTAGATTACCTTGCTGTTTGTTTTGAATTAGTGGAATAGGTGCAATTTTTTTAATATACAATCTCTACAGTGTGGAAACAGGCCCTTTGGCCCAATAAGTTCACCCAAACCCATTCCCCATTACTCTATATTTACTCCTGACTCATGCACCTAACCTACACATCCCTGAACACTATAAGCAATTTAGCATAGCCAACTCACCTAACCTACACATCTTTGGATTGTGGGAGAAAACTGGAGCACCCGGAAGAAACTCCACGCTGACATGGGAAAAATGTGCAAATTCCATAGAGACAGTTGCCTAGTATTGCAATTGAACCCTGGTGCTGTGAGTCAGCAGTGCTAACCACTGAGCCACGTGCTAGTTTTTATGGTTGTTACTGGAGAGGATTGTGGGGTGTTCCAATGAACTTATATTTAAGTGAATTATGTAGCAGCCTAGTTGAAAATTGTCAAAATAATGAGAATGAACAAGTTTCAAAGTTAAACTAAGCAATGAATCTTGACCAATAAATGGTACAATAAGAACAAAAGTACCGATATGAGAATGCTCTCACTGAGTGGCAAATTGGTCTGGGAATGGTGCATGGTAAAATGGGAGAGAAATTGGACGTGAGGAAGGCTATGGGGGGCCAGTTGTGTAATCCATGAGGTGAGCTGAAAATGCGTTGCTGGAAAAGCGCAGCAGGTCAGGCAGCATCCAAGGAGCAGGAGATTCGACGTTTCTGAAGAAGGGCTTATGCCCGAAACGTTGAATCTCCTGCTCCTTGGATGCTGCCGGACCTGCTGCGCTTTTCCAGCAACACATTTTCAGCTCTGATCTCCAGCATCTGCAGACCTCACTTTCTCCTCCTAATCCATGAGGTGAATTTGGTAAGACACAATGAGACATTGTGGCAGCAAATCTTCCAAAAACCTTGTGCAACTTGGACCTATCCAAAAAAAAACACAAGGTTTAGCCCAGAGTTCATGATTCACAACATAGGTAAATTCCAGTGAGGAAAAAGGTTATCGAACCACAGTTAATAGATAAAATTAAGCTTCATATCAAATTAAAAGAAAAAAGTATATAATGTGGCAATAATTCCAGCTGAATTAGAGGATTTGGAATGTTTTAATTACCAATACGTTTTAAAGAAGGAGTAAGTCAACCATAATGGCAAACACGCACGTAATATGAAAACAGACATTAAGACCTTCTTTATATATATATATCTAGAAAGGAAATGAGAGTTCAAAATGAACATAGGCCCCTTCAGAGAATGGTGAAATAATAATGGGAAAGCAGGAAATGGCAGAGGAGTTGAGTAAATACTTTGCATCAGTCTTTGTGGTAGAGGACCCTAACAGCATTCCAAGAATACTAAAAAAATCAAGGGGCCCAAATAGGGCAGGATATAAACACAATAACTATCACTAAAGAAAAGTACAGTACTAGGAAAACTAATGTAGCTAAAGATGGATAAGTCTCTGAATCTGATGAATTGTATCCTGGGCTATTCAAGGAAATAGCTACGGGGATAGTGAATTCACTGGTTTTAACTTGAAAGAATCCTTAGCTTCTGGAAAAGCCCCAGAGAACTGAAAAATGGGCAGTGGGATACCTTTATTTAGAAAGGGACAGTGACAAAAAAATGGGTAACTATAGGCTAGATATTTAACATGGTCATAAGGAAAATGTTAGGATGTAAAGAACAGAGCATTTGAAAATACAGAATGTGAATTCAGGATTCGCTAACTAATAGAAGACAGTTCTGAGGAAGAGTGGCCGGACTCAAAAGACACCGGAGCAGAAATTAGGCCATTCAGCCCATCGGGTCTGCTCTTCAGGTCAATCATGGCTGATAAGTTTCTCAACCCCATTCTCTTGCATTCTTCCTGTAATCCCTGATCCCCTTGATACTCAGGAACCTATCCATCTCAATCTTGATTATACTCAATGACCTGGCTGCCACAGCCTTCAGTGGCAACGAGTTCCATAGATTTACCACTCTCTGGCTGAAGAGGTTTCTCCTTATTTCAATTCTAAAAGGTCTTCCCTTTACTCGAAGACTGTGCCCTCGGGCCCTAGTCTCTTCTACCGATAGAAACATCTTCCCAACATTTACTCTGTCTAGGCCATTCAATATTCTGTGTGTCTCAGTTAAATTCCCTCCATCCTTCAAACTTCCATTGAATATAAATTCAGAATCCTCAAATGTAGCTCATATATTAAGCTTTTCATTTGTGGAACTATTCTCAAGAACCTCCTTTGAACACGATCCAAAGCTAGCACATCCTTCCTGAGATATGGGGCCCAAAACTGCATACAATACTTCAAAACTGACCAGAGCCTTATAGATCCTCAGAAGTACATCCCTGCTTTTATCTTCAGTCCTGTCAAAATGAATGCTAGATATTGGGGAGGGGGGAGGGAAGGTTTCTATATGGAGGGAAGATTGAATAGCTTGGATCTGTAATCATTGGAGCTTAGAAAATTGAGAGGTGACCTCTCATATAAGGTATTTAACAGTCTAAATATGGAGAGATTGTTTCTGCTTGTGGGACAGTGTGGGAGCAGAGAGCATAATCTCAGAGTTAGGGAGTTTCATTTTTAAGATAGTATTATGGACCAAACCAAACCCCCTTAAGTATATCAGAGAGATAGTCGAGATCATAACCCTTATCTTATTTAAAGGCATTGTACAGTGGTATTCCTGATGTAATCTGATTGGTTACACTACTTAGGTTTAAGCAAAACACATTTTTTCCTTACACTTAGTTAAAATGCAAACATAAGAAAGATGAAACAAAAACAGAAAATGCTGGAAAAGCTCAGCAAGTCTAGTGGCATCTGTGGAGAGAAATCAGAGTTAAAGCTTTGGATCCAGTGACCCATCCACAGTTCTTTTGGTTTGTATTTAAAAAAATCAATAGAGTTCCAATAACTCTACTGGAAAACTTAACAGAAAAATAAATTACTTAACTGCTAACAGTTCCAAAATAGTAACATCCCATAAATGCATTCTTGGCAAAGATATCTCTCAACCTTCTTCTCTCCTCCAGTCCAGAAGGAAAGAACATCAAGAGAAAACTCGGGCAGAGAGAAAGAACTCAAATGTTATGCTATAGCAGGAAGAGATAGATGGCAGCTACAAAACAGTTTCAAATATCTCAGCTATGACTGAAAACTAAACTAAAACTCTGGTTCTGTGAAAGCCTGACTCCTCCCATTCATGCTGTTTCTATTGTTCCAACTTTAGATAAAGACCCCAAGGCCTCACAAGCTGTTTACTTTATTGGCTTGGAACAGACTGCTCTTTGCCTTGTCAACCAGGACAAAAGTACACCTTTTAAAGCCAAAGTATTGTCAACAGAGACAACAGAGTTGAGGAGGAGTTTTCTCTCTGAGTTAAAAAAAATCACACAACACCAGGTTATAGTCCAACAGGTTTATTTGGAAGCACTAGCTTTTGGAGCGCTGCTCCTTCATCAGGTGGTTGTACTCCACAACCACATGAATATGGAGCAGTGTTCTGAAAGCTAGTGCTTCCAAATAAACCTGTTGGACTATAACCTGGTGTTGTGTGATTTTTAACTTTGTTCACCCCAGTCCAGCACTGGCACCTCCAAATCATGTCTCTCTCAGACGGTAGTGGAACTGTGGAACTTTTTGCTGTAGAGACATGTAAAGACTGGGTCATGAAAAAATTTTCATGGCTATGATCAGGGAATCAGTTATGGGCAAAAGTCAGGTAAGTGGTGTAGAGAGGATTATCAGATCAGTCATGATCATTGAGTGACAGAGCAGACTCAGAGGGATGAATGGCGCATTTCTAATTGTAAATCTCATTGTCTTATGGCTTTACAGTCTCTATAGTCCTTGTTAGGTGTAACGCTCACATAAATAACAGCCAGCAGTGTTAAGGTATTCTTCCCTTTCCTTTGTAATCTGATCAAGACCAACATCTTTATTTAAAAGGAGGAACTCAGCTTCTGCAAGACAAAGTGTTTCAGAAGCCAAACGCACACTTCAAGTATGGAAGGACTCATACTTTGATATCCGTGCTAAAATTGAAGCTTCTGGAAGAGATCAGCGATGGGAATTTGATCGAAAAAGACTATTTGAGAATACAGATTACATGATTAACATCTGTCAAAATATTTATGAAATCTTACAGGTATGCAAGTGAAAGAAAAGTGTCTTCTTATGTTCTGATTTAGGTGAAATTGTTTTGGTTTTTAAGGAATATCCTTTTTTGAAAATATTATTGTTATTTAGAGTCTGAGAGTTATAGAGCTGTACAGCACGGAAACAGACCCTTCATCCATGCCAACCAGATATTCTAAATTAATCTCAACCCATTTGTCAGCATTTGGTCCATATCCCTCTAAACCCTTCCTATTCATAAAGCCATCCAGATGCCTTTTAATATTGCAATTGTAACATACTCCACCAGTTCCTCTGGCAACTCGTTCCATGTATGTGCCACTATTTGTGTGAAAACGTTTCCCCTTAGGTTTCTTTTAAATCTTGCCCCTCTCACCTTAAACCTATGTCCCCTAGTTTTGGACTCCCCCACCCTGGGGAAAAGATCTTGGCTATTCACCCTATCCATGCCCCTCATGATTTTATAAACCTCTATAAGGTCACCTCTAAGCCTCCGATGCTCCAAGGAAAATAGACACAGTCTATTCAGCCTCTCTCTATAGCTCAAACCCTCCCACCATGGCAGTAGTTTAGTGGGTGATTACAATAGCTACTGGTCAACTCTTTTTGGACGAGAGCATGATGTAGTGTGGTCTTTTCTTTCCTGATTTGTTCATGGAATGTGAACATAATAACTAGGAGCAGGAGTAAGCTGTCTGGCCCTTCGAGCCTGCTCCACCATTCAATAAGATCATGGCTGACCTTTTTGTGGATTCAGATCCACTCTCCCGCACTTTCACCATATCCCTGATTTCCTTTATTGTTAAAAAAAATCTACCTTAGCTTTAAAAGCATTTACTGAAGTAGCATCAACTACTTCACTGGGCAAGGAGTTCCATAGATTAACAATGCTCTCAGTAAAGAAGTTCCTTCTCAATTCAGTCCAAAATCTGCTCCCTCTAATTTTGAGGCTATGCCCACTTGTCCTAACTTCACCTGCAGTGGAAACATCCTCTCAACTTCTATCTTATCTATTCTCTTAACAAGTTTATATGTTTCTATAACATCCCCTGAATTGCAATGAATATAATCCCAGTCTACTCGGTCTCTCCTCGTAAGCCAACCCTCTCAACTCCAGAATAAACCTAGTGAACCTCTTCTGCACCCCCTCCAGCGCCAGTACATCCTTTCTCAAGTATTTATGAGTCAGTGTTTCTCGTCAATCCAAATTGTCCAGAGGGCAACTGAGAGTAATGTGGTTCTGGAGTCACATGTAGGCCAGGTAAGGTTGGCAGATTTCTTCCCTAGAGGACATTAGTGAACTACATTTTGCCAGAGTGGCGAGGAGAGAGGGAGTGGTGAAGCGAGGGTTGCCGGGAAGGGTGAGTTTACCAGCATTAAAAGGGACTTACCTCGGGAGACGGGCCTCCATTTGCTGAGAGGTGCGAGGGAGGAGCGAAGGACTTCTGGGAAGTCATATATTTGTGTAATTGCGTTACCTGAAACACTACTCGGGTAGTGTCTCCCACTCATCCTCCTCCTCTAACCAAAAAAAAAGGTTCTGTGCACCAGATTGGTAAGGTAATGAATTTATTTTTTATTCCTTATTTTTCAACAGTCTCTTTGGGAATTTAGAATAGTGGGAATGGTGGTGAGGGCAGTTGAATGTTCCTCCTGCAGCATGTGGGAGGTAAGGGTCACCACTAGTGTCCCTGCTGACTACATCTGCGGGAAGTGCACCCAACTCCAGCTCTTCAAAAACCACAATAGGGAGCTGGAGCTGGAGTTATTGGGAGACAGAGGGGGTTATTGAGAGGAGTTACAGGGAGATAGTCACTCCCCAGGCACAAGAAAAGGGCAGATAGGTTACAGTCAGGGGACGAAAAGGGAACCGACAGGCAGTGAAGGGATCCTCTGTGGCCATTCCCCTCAACAATAAGTATACCATTTTGGATACTGTTGGGGGGGAGTCGACTTACTAGGGGAAAGCAGTAGAGCACAAGGCTCTGACACAGAGTCTGTCCCTGCTGCTCAGAAAGGAAGGGGAAAGAGGAGCAGAGGAGTAGTCATTGGGGACTCCTAGTTAGGGGGACAGATAGGAGGTTCTGTGGGGACGAGAGAGACTCACGGTTGGTGTGTTGCCTCCCAGGTGCCTGGGTTCGTGATGTCTCTGATTGTGTTTTTGGGATCCTTAAGGGGGAGGGGGAGCAGTCCTAAGTCGTTGTCCACATAGGCACCAACAGCATAGGTAGGAAGAGAGATGGGGATTCAAGGCAGAAATTCAGGGAGCTAAGATGGAAGCTTAGAGCTAGACAAACAGAGTTGCTGTCTCTGGTTTGTTGCCCGTGCCATGTGCTAGTGAGGCGAGGAATAGGGAGAGGGAGGAGTTGAACACGTGGCTACAGGATGGTGCAGAGGGAGGATTTTGGATTCTTGGATAATTGGGGCTCTTTCTGGGGTAGGTGGGACCTCTACAAGCAGGATGGTCTTCATCTGAACCAGAGGGGTACCAGTATCCTGGGGGGGATATTCACTAAGGCTATTGGTGTGGGTTTAAACTAATCCAGCAGGGGGATGGGAACCAAAATTGTAGTTCATGTATAGAAAAGGTTGAGAGTAGGGAGGTCCAAAATCAAGTTTCAGGGACGCAAGATGGCACCAGCAAGCAAGAAATTGGTTTGAAGTGCGTCTACTTCAACGCCAGGAGCATCCGGAATAAGGTGGGTGAACCTGCAGCATGGATTGGTACCTGGGATTTCGATGCTGTGGCCATTTCGGAGACATGGATAGAGCAGGGACAGGAATGGTTGTTGCAGGTTCCAGGATTTAGATGTTTCAGTAAGAACAGAGAAGATGGTAAAAGAGGGGGAGGCATGGCATTGTTGGTCAAGGACATTATTACAGTTGCAGAAAGGATGTTTGGGGACTCGTCAACTGAGCTGAGGTTAGAAACAGGAAAGGAGAGGTCACCCTGTTGGGAGTTTTTTATAGGCCTCTGAAAAGTTCCAGAGATGCAGAGGAGAGGATAGCAAAGATGATTCTCGATAGGAGTGAGAAAGACAGGGTAGTTGTCATGGGGGAATTTCAACTTTCCAAATATTGACTGGGAATACTATAGTACGAGTACTATAGATGGGTCAGTTTTTGTCCATCGTATGTGTAGGAGGGCCTCCTGACACAGCATGTAGACAGGCCAACAAGGGGCAAAGCCACATTAGATTTGGTACTGGGTAATGAGGCTGGCCAGGTGTTGGACTTGGAAGTAGGTGAGCACTTTGGTGATAGCGATCACAATTCTGTTATGTTTACTTTAGTAATAGAAAGGGATAGATGTGTACCACTGGGCAAGAGTTATCTCCACAGACATCATTTACTGCATCCGCTGCACCCGATGAGGCCTCCTCTACTTTGGGGAGACAGACTGTCTACTTGCGGGACTTTTCAGAGAACACCTCTGGAACACCCGCACCAACCAACCCAACTGCCCTGTGGCCAAACACTTTAACTCCTCCTCCCACTCTGCCAAGGACATGCAGGTCCTTGGCCTCCTCCATCGCCAGACCATGGCAACACGATGCCTGGAGGAAGAGCACCTCATCTTCCGCCTAGGAACCCTCCAACCACAAGGGATGAATGCAGATTTCTTTAGCTTCCTCATTTCCCCTCCCCCCACCTTATCTCAGTCCCAACCCTCGGACTCAGCACCACCTTCTTGACCTTGCAATCTTCTTCCTGACCTCTCCGCCCCCACCCCCTCTCTAGCCTATCACCCTCACCTTAACCTCCTTCCACCTATCGCATTCCCAACACCCCTTCCCCAAGTCCTTCCTTCCCTACCTTTTATCTTAGCTTGCTTGGCACACCTTCCTCATTCCTGAAGAAGGGCTTATGCCCGAAATGTCGATTCTCCTGCTCCTTGGATGCTGCCTGACCTGCTGCGCTTTCCCAGCAACACATTTTTCAGCTCTGATCTCCAGCATCTGCAGTCCTCACTTTCTCCCGGTTGGGATTTATCCTAGGATCCTCTGGGAAGCCAGGGAGAAGATTGCTGAGCCTTTAGCATTGATCTTTAAATCGTCATTGTCTACAGGAATAGTGCCAGAAGACTGAAGGATACAAATGTGGTTCCCCTGTTCAAGAAGGGGAGTAGATACAACCCAGGTAATTATAGACCAGTGAGTCTTACTTCAGTTGTTGGTAAAGTGTTGGAAAAGGTTATAAGAGATAGGATTTATAATCATCTAGAAAAGAATAATTTGATTAGGGATAGTCAGCACGGTTTTGTGACGGGTAGGTCATGCCTCACAAACCTTATTAAGTTCTTTGAGAAGATGACCAAACAGGTAGATAAGAGTAAACCAGTTGCTGTATATGGATTTCAGCAAGGCGTTTGATAAGGTTCCCCACAGTAGGCTATTGTACAAAATGCGGAGGAATGGGATTGTGGGAGATATAGCAGTTTGGATCAGTAATTGGCTTGCTGGAAGAAGACAGAGGGTGGTGGTTGATGGGAAATGTTCATCCTGGAGTCCAGTTACTAGTGATGTACTGCAAGGGTCGGTGTTGGGTCCACTGCTGTTCGTCATTTTTATAAACAAACTGGATGAGGGCGTAGAAGGGTGGTTTAGTAAATTTGCAGACAACACTAAAGGTCGGTGGAGTTGTGGGTAGTGGCGAAGCATGTTATAGGTTACAGAGAGACATAGATATGCTGCGCAGCTGGGTTGAGAGGTGGCAAATGGAGTTTAATGCAAACAAGTGTGAGGTGATTCACTTTGGTCGGAATAACCTGACTGCAAAGTACTGGGCTAATGGTAGATTCTTGGTGGTGTAGATGAGCAGAGAGATCTTGGTGTCCAGGTACACAGATCCTTGAAAGTTGCCATCCAGGTTGACAGGGTTGGTAAGGCGGCATACAGTGTTTTAGCTTTTATTAATAGAGGGATCGAGTTCAGGAACCATGAGGTTATGCTACAGCTGTACAAAACTCTGGTGCAGCCGCACTTGGAGTATTGTGTACAGTTCTGGTCACTGCATTATAAGGAGGATGTGGAAGCTTTGGAAAGGGTGCAGAGGAGATTTACTAGGATGTTGCCTGGTATGGAGGGGTCGTCTTGCGAGAAAAGGCTGAGGGACTTGAGGCTGTTTTCATTGGAGAGAAGAAGGTTGAGAGATGGCTTAATAGAGACATGAAAGATAATCAGAGGGTTAGATAGGGTGGTCAGGGAAAGCCTTTTTCCAAGTATGATGATGGCAAGCATGAGGTGGCATTGATTTAAATTAAGGGGTGATAGATATAGGACAGATGTCAGAGAGTATTAAGGGTATGGAATGCTTTGCCTGCAACGGTAGTAGATTCACCAACTTTAAGTACATTTAAGTTGTTATTGGACAAGTATTTGGATGTACATAGAATACTGTAGGTTTGATGGGCTTCAGATTGGTATGACATGGCGGCGCAACATCGAGGGCCGAAGGGCCTGTACTGCGCTGGAATGTTCTATGTTCTATGTACATGGGTTTTTATTGCAATCAACAGTAGTTACATGGTCACCATTAAATTAGCTTTTCTAAATTCCAGAATTTTTGAATTAAAGTTTACCTTCTGCCATGATATGATTTGAACCCAATATGCCCAGAACACTAACTTGGTAGTTCATACAATGTACAATGGAGGTGGGGCCAACATTTCCAGCCATGATGTAGTCCCATTTCAAAATCATACACTTTGTCCTTATTTTTAAATATTTGTGTTATAATTCTCTGTGCTTATCATCTAGACTAACAATTGTATATAAGTATCTCAGACCCATTATTGTTGTAGTGTCAGTGCCTTGCAGTGCAATGTCACTGGTTAGAGACTGTAATTATAAATGAAAGATTTACAAAGACAGTATTTGATTCTAAATAAAGAGAGGGATATAAAAGTTAAAGATCTGTATGCAAGAGTTTTAATGCATTACTCCCAATTTCCTACAAACTGTTCATATTTCATAAAGACAGGAACATTATTGTTGGTCATGAATAATATACTATTATGTGTAACATAAGCCTGTTCATTTAATGTCACAAAATCCAAAGTAATTAAATAGGCAAACCTGATTGGAAGCTAATTGTTATACAAGTTCAAGTTTAATGTTCAGAAATATTTGTATACTGTCAATTCCTTCCTTGGGGAGAAAAATAGTGAGAGATTTATTTCCTTTTCCTATACTTTTTTTGTAGAATTGTTGTGGCAGTTTGGTCAGGTATTAGAGTGGAGAGGAGTGTGGAATGATCTGGACCACCATTTCTTGTTAATGGTATCTATAGCCCAAAAAGAAATGCTTTCATTGCATACATTAGGATAATATCACCAAGACACACGGTCATAATTAACAATACAATCAAGGGCTTTGTTTCTTTTGGGCTACAGAAACCATCTCCTTCTATCCTATGCAAACTCATTCTTTCAAAAATGCTGTTCTATGAGAAAGAACAATTGTGACATGTCACATTGTGATTTACAAGGGAAGGAGTGAACAAGAATTGTCAATAATCTGACAATTTATAAGGGAAAGGACACTTAGCTGTACCTCTGTATTCTTATCCAGTATGTCATTTCCTCCAGAACTTCCTAATTCACGAAATATAGCTTCTTTCGCACCGTCCCCTTCCTGGCTATTTTCAATGCAACATTATTGACTATGTCTTCAGTACCCTAAACTTCACACCCTCTCAAATTTGCCAGGCCACCTATGTCTTCATACCTCTTTTAATATTGTACTTAAAATATATTATTTGTGATCAAGAATTTGATCAGTCCTCCTAAAATATTTGACTCATCATGCACCATGCACATCTCCGTGATGTTCTCTGAGACATTTTTCAGCATTAAATGGACAATATAAATTCAGGTTGTCCTTGCCAGGAGTGAGTATGGTCAATGTATGAAATGGTCTTGTTCTGTTTTGTAGATTTCTTTGATAAGCTTCTTGGCTTGCTTACTTTTTCAGTGCTGTTTAACTAGTCTGGTGAAAACGAAACAAAACTTACATATCTTTGCTTCACTTGAAAACATGAGCATGGCAATCCACAGTTTGCTGCTGCCACCCTGACTCTTTCATCTTTCTGAATTGAAACAATAAACATTGTAACTGTTTTTTAAAGTAGATAAGTATCTGCTGCAGTATGTATTTTAAAGATATAGGACATAGAACATTACAGCGCAGTACAGGCTTTGGGCCCTCGATGTTGCACCACCCTGTGAAACCAATCTGAAGCCCATCTAACCTACACTATTACATTCTCGTCCGTATGCCTATCCAGTGATCATTTAAATGCCCATAAAGTTGACCTACAACTGTTGTAGGCAGTGCGTTCCATGCCCCTACTACTCTCTGCGTAAAGAAACTACCTCTGACATCTGTCCTATATCTATCACCCCTCAATTTAAAGTTATGTCCCCTTGTACTAGCCATCACCATCTGTGGAAAAAGGTTGTCACTGTCCACTCTAACTAACTCCCTGATTATCTTATATGTCTCAATTAAGTCACCTCTCAACCTTCTTCTCTCTAACGAAAACAGCCTCAAGTCCCTCAATCTTTCCGCGTAAGACCTTGCCTCCATACAAGGCAATATTCTAGTAAATCTCCTTTGAACCCTTTCCAAAGATTCCACATCCTTCCTATAATGCAGTGACTAGAACTGTACTAAATACTCAAAGTGCAGCCGCACCAGAGTTTTGTACAGCTGCAGCATCACCTCATTGTTCCAAAACATTATCCCTCTATTATTTATAGCTAACACACTGTATGCCTTCTTGATAGCCCTGTCAACTGGGTGGCAATTTCAGAGATCTATATACATGGACACTGAGATCTCTCTGCTCATCTACTCTACCAAGAATCTTACCATTTGCCCAGTAGTCTGCATTCCTGTTACTTCTTCCAAAGTGAATACCTCACGTTTTTTTGCATTAAACTCCATTTTCCACCTCTCAGCCCAGTTCTGCAGCTTATCTATGTCTCTCTGTAACCTACAACATCCCTCAGCACTATCCACAACTCTACTGACCTTAGTGTCATCGCAAATTTACTGACCAATCCTTCTACATCCTCATCCCGGTCATTTATAAAAATGACAAATAGCAATGGATCCATAACAGATCCTTGCAGTATATCACGAGTAACTGAACTCCAAGATGATTAGAGACATTAAATCAGTACTTTTCATCAGTATTCACTCAGGAACAGGACACTGTTGCTGATGTGAATATGGAATCACAAATAATTAGAATGGATGCCCTGGAAATATGCAGGGAAGAGGTTTTGGGAATATTGGAAAGGATGAATATAGATAAGTCTCCTGGGCCTGATGGCATTTACCCCAGGATCCTATGGGAAGCTAGGGAGGAGATAGCAGAGCCATTGGCCTGGATTTTTATGTCGTCATTGTCAACGGGAATAGTACCAGAGGACTGGAGGATAGCAAATGTGGTCCCATTGTTCAAGAAAGGGAGTAGGGATAGCCCTAGTAACTATAGGCCAGTGAGTCTGACTTCAGTGGTGGGCAAAGTCTTAGAAAGAATGGTAAGGGATAGGATTTATGAACATCTGGGTAGGAATAACGTGATCAGGGATAGCCAGCATGGTTTTGTGAAGGGCAGGTCGTGCCTCACAAACCTTATTGAGTTCTTTGAGAAGGTGACTAAGGAAGTGGACGAGGGTAAAGCAGTAGATGTTGTGTATATGGATTTTAGTAAGGCGTTCGATAAGGTTCCCCATGGTAGGCTAATGCTAAAACTTCGGAGGTATGGCATTGAGGATACATTAGAGGTTTGGATTAGGAATTGGCTGGCTGGAAGGAGACAGAGGGTAGTAGTTGATGGATTATGTTCATCTTGGAGCGCAGTTACTAGCGGTGTACCACAAGGATCTGTTTTGGGACCATTGCTTTTTGTTATCTTTATAAATGATCTAGAGGAAGGACTTGAAAGCTGGGTAAGCAAGTTTGCGGATGACACAAAAGTCGGTGGAGTTGTGGATAGTGAGGAAGGAAGTGGTAGGTTACAGCGGGATATAGATAAGTTGCAGAGCTGGGCGGAAATGTGGCAAATGGAATTCAATGTAGCTAAGTGCGAAGTCGTTCACTTTGGTAGGAATAACAAGATGATGGATTACTGGGCTAATGGTAGGCTACTTGGTAGTGTGGATGAGCAGAGGGATCTTGGTGCCCATGTACACAGATCTCTGAAAGTTGCCACCCAGGTAAATAGTGCTGTGAGGAAGGCATATGGTGTACTGGGCTTTATTGGCAGAGGAATTGAGTTCCGGAGTCCTGAGGTCATGTTGCAGTTGTATAAGACTCTGGTGAGGCCTCATCTGGAGTATTGTGTGCAGTTTTGGTCGCCATACTATAGGAAGGATGTGGAAGCTTTAGAACGAGTGCAGAGGAGGTTTACCAGGATGTTGCCTGGAATGGTAGGAAAATCTTATGAGGAAAGGCTGAGGCACTTGGGGCTGTTCTCATTGGAGAAGAGAAGGTTTAGGGGAGATCTGATAGAAGTGTATAAGATGATTAGGGGTTTAGATAGGGTAGATACTAAGAACCTTTTACCGCTAATGGAGTCAGGTGTTACTAGGGGACATAGCTTTAAATTAAGGGGTGGTAGGTATAGGACAGATGTTAGGGGTAGATTCTTCACACAGCGGGTTGTGAGTTCATGGAATGCCCTGCCCGTATCAGTGGTGAACTCTCCTTCTTTATGGTCATTTAAGCGGGCATTGGATAGGCATTTGGAAGTTATTGGGCTAGTATAGGTTAGGTAGGATTCGGTCGGCGCAACATCGAGGGCCGAAGGGCCTGTACTGCGCTGTATCCTTCTATGTTCTATGATCATTTCTCACCAACCACCCTTTGTCTTCTTTCAGCCAGCCAATTTCTGATCCAAACCATTAAATTTCCCTCAATTCCATAGCTTCGTGTTTTGTGCAATAGCCTACCATGGAGAAACTTATCAAACCTCTGACTGAATTCCATACACAGGGTAAAAAATGAGGTCTGCAGATGCTGGAGATCACAGTTGAAAATGCGTTGCTGGTTAAAGCACAGCAGGTCAGGCAGCATCCAAGGAACAGGAAATTCGATGTTTCGGGCATAAGCCCTTCATCAGGAATGAGGAGAGGGTGGCAAGCAGGTTAAGATAAAAGTCAGTCTGTTTGGCCTAATGGGTAAGGCACTGGCCTCCTAAAGTAGGGGTTGTGGGTTCAAGTCCCATCTGGGGTGTCTGACTCTTCCTTGCGTGCCCTCCAACCGCAAGGGATGAACTCGGATTTCTCCAGTTTCCTAATTTCCCCTCCCCCCCCACCTTGTCTCAGTCGGTTCCCTCAACTCAGCACCGCCTTCCTAACCTGCAATCTTCTTCCTAACCTCTCCGCCCCCACCCCACTCCGGCCTATCACCCTCACCTTGACCTCCTTCCACCTATCACATCTCCATCGCCCCCCCCCAAGTCCCTCCTCCCTACCTTTTATCTTAACCTGCCTGCCACCCTCTCCTCATTCCTGATGAAGGGCTTATGCCCGAAACGTCGAATTTCCTATTCCTTGAATTCCATACATACCTCATCAATGGCTTTACCTTCATCCACCTGTTTGGTCAACTTCTCATAGAACTCAGTAAGATTTGTGAGACACAACCTACCCTTTGCTATAAGGGATAGTGTTGACTATCCCTAATCAACTTATTCCTATTGAGATGATTATAAGCCCTATCTCTTATAACCTTTACCCACAACCGAAGTAGGGTTGTCTCTACTCCCCTTCTTGAACAAGGGAACAACATTTGCTGTTCTCCAGTCTTCTGGATAAAGTAGACAAAGGTGACATAAAGATCAAAGCCAAAGGCTTGGCAATCTCCAACCTGGCTTCCCAGAGAATCCTAGGATAAATCCCATCCGGCCCAGGGGATTTATCTATTTTCAGACTTTCCAGAATTGCTTCCTCCTTGTACACCTCAATCCCATCCAGTCTAGTAGGCTATTTCTCAGTATTGTCCTCGACAACATTGTCTTTTTCCAATGTGAATACTGACGAAAAATATTCATTTCCCACTTCCCCTATTTCCTCTGACTTCATGCAAAGCTTCTCACTACTGTCCTTAATTGGCCCTAATCTTACTCTTATATATCCCTTATATACCTATAGAAAGCTTTAGTGTTTTCCCTGATCCTATCCACCAACAACAACTCATACCCCTCCTGACTCTTTTTAGGTTTCCTGGCTACTTTGTAACTCTTGGGCACCCTAACTGAGCCTTCACATCTCATGTCTTCTCATGTCTTTGTCTTCCTCTTGACAAGAGATTCAACTTCCTTAGTAAACCACTGCTCTTGCGCTTCACAACCTCCTCCTTGTCTGACAGGTACAGACTCATCAAGGAGACACAGTAGCTGTTCCTTGACTGAGCTCCACATTTCTATTGTGCCCATCCTGAAGTTTCCTTCTGCATCCTAAATCTTGTCTAATTACATCATAATTGCCTTTCCCCCAGCTGTAGCTCTTGCCGTCCGGTGTATACCTATCCCTTTCCATTGCTAAAGTAAACATAACTGAATTGTGATCGCTATCACCAAAGTGCTCACCTACCGCTAACTCTAACACCTGGCTGGATTCATTACCCAGTACCAAAGCTAACATGGCCCCGCCCCTCGTTGGCCTGTCTACACACTGTGTCAGGAAACCCTCCCACATACAATGGACAAAAGCTGACCCATCTAAAGTACTTGAACTATAGTGTTCCCAGTCAATATTTGGGAAGTTGAAGTCCCCCATAACAACCACCCTATCATTCTTGCTCCTATTGGGAATCACTTTTGCTATCCTTTCCTCTACATGCCTGGAACAATTCGGAGGCCTATAGAAAACTCCCAACAGGGTGACCTCTCCTTTTCTGTTTCTAATCTCAGCCCACACTACCTCAGTTTACGAGTCCTCAAACATCCTTTCTGCAGCCATAATACTGTCCTTGACTAACAATACCACATGTCAACCTCATTTACCACGTTCTTTGTTCTTACTGAAACATCTAAATCCTGGAACCTGCAACAACCATTCCTGTCCCTGCTCTACCAATGTTTCTCAAATGGCCACAACATTGAAATCCCTGGTACCAACCCATGCTTCAAGTTCACCCACCTTATTCCGAATGCTTCTGGTGATGAAATAGATAACTTCAAATCAACTTCTTGCTTGCTGGTGCCTTCTTGTGAGTCTGACACCTTATTTCGGACTTCCCTACTCTCGCTCTCTTGTGCATTTGAACTACAGTTTGGGTTCCCATCCCCCCTGCTGAATTAGCTTAAACCCACCCAAAGTGTATTAGCAAATTTCACACCCCAAGATATTGGTACCCCTCTGGTTTAGGTGAAGACCATCCTGTTTGTAGAGGTCCAAAACACCCAGAAAGAGCCCCAATTATCCAGGGATCCAAAACCCTCCCTAAAATCCTCCCTCCTGCACCATTCCTCTAGCCATCTGTTCAACCCCTGTCTCTCCGTATTCCACGCCTCGCTAGCACATGACATGGGCAACAAACCAGAGATAACAACTCTGTATGTTCTAGTTCTAAGCTTCCACCCTAGCTCCCTTGAATTTCTGCCTTAAATCCCCATCTCTCGTCCTACCAATGTTGTTGATGCCTATATGCTCCCCTCCTCCGCAAGGATCCCAAAAACATGATTAGAGACATCACAAATTCTGGCACCTAGGAGGCAACACACCAACCGTGAGTCTTTCCCATTTCCACAGAACCTCCTGTCTGTTCCCCTAACTATGCAGTCCCTGATGACTAATGCTCTGCTCTTCTTCCCCTTCCTTTCTGAGCAACAGGGACAGACTCTGTGCCAGAGACCTGTGCCCCATTGCTTACTCCTGGTAAGTTGCTTCCCCTAACAGTGTCCAAAATAGTATTCTTGTTGTTGAGGGCAATGGTCACAGGGGATCCCTGTATTGTTTGCCGGTTCCTTTTCTGTCCCCTGATGGTAACCCATCTGCCTTTCTCTTGTACCTGAGGAGTGACTACCTCCCTGTAACTCCTCTCAGTAACCCCTTCTGCCTCATGAATGATCCAAAGTCCATCCAGTTCCAGCTCCAGTTCCCTAACGCGATTTTTGAGGAGCTGAAATCGGGTGCACTTACCGCAGATGGCAGGGACACTGGTGGTGATCCTTATCTCCCACATTCTACAGGAGGAATATTCAACTGCCCTAACCTCCATTCCCATTATTCTAAATTCCCAATAAATTTAGCCTACAGAAGGCCTACTGAAAACTAAAAGAGAGGGAAAAAAGAGACTAGTCACCTTACCAGAGCAGCGTTTTTTCATTAGAGGAGGAGGATGGGAGACCTTCCTGATTAGTGTTTCAGGTAAAGCAACAGCCCAAATATAAAGCCTCACTTACCCAGCAGGCCCGTGTCTATTCCTGCTCAGCGTGCACTTTGCCTATACATGAAGTACGTTTTTACACTTTACCTCTACCTTCCCTTCAGGCCTCTAATCTTCGCTGTCGCTCCTCCCATTGCAACTGCTGCCAAGAAAATGAAGCAAAATGAATGTTACAGGCTAGGACAGCTTTTATTGCCTGCCTCTAATTGTTATGGAATTTGAACAAAACTTATGGGATGGGGTAGAATTTAAAAAGCTGAAAATGGATGAGATGTCTTGATGGTGTAGAAGTGCCTGGAGGTACGTGGTACCGCAATTTAAGAAAAGTGGTAAGGAGAAGCCAAGGAACTATAGACCGGTGAGTCTGACATCAGTGATGGGCAAATTGTTGGAGTGAATCCTGAGGGACAGGATTTTATTTGGAAAGGTAAGGACTGATTAGGGATAGTCAGCATGGCTTTGTGTGTGGGAAATCATGTCTCACAAACTTGATTGAGTTTTTTGAAGAAGTAACAAACAGGATTGATGAGGGCAGAACGCGGACGTGATCTATATGGACTTCAGTAAGGCGTTCGACAAAGTTCCCCATGGGACGCAGGTTAGCAAGGTTAGATCACGTGGAATACAGGGAGAAATAGCCATTTGGATACAGAACTGGCTCGAAGGTAGTAGAAGACAGAGGGTGGTGGTGGAGGATTGCTTTTCAGACTGGAGGCCTGTGACGAGTGGAGTGCCACAAGGATCGGGACTGGGTCCACTACTTTTCATCATTTATATAAATGATTTGGATGTGAATGTAAGAGGTATAGTAAGTAAGTTTGCAGATGACACCAAAATTGGAAGTGTAGTAGACAACAAAGAAGGTTACCTCAGAGTACAATGGGATCTAGATGTGCTGACAAATGGGACTAGAATAAGTTAGGATATCTGGTCGGCATGGACGAGTTCGACTGACTGTTTCCGTGCTGCACACTCTGTGACTCAGGGGAGCTGATAAAACATACCCATGAGAAATCCAGTGGCAGGCTAGTAAACAGCTGCAGGATTGCCATAAACAAACAGCGGAAAGGAATGACTGGAAAGCCACAATAAAATATATGCAGTACTTGTATTTTTAAAAATGAGAAGCCATAAAATCTAACAGTTAAATTAATTAGATTAGATTACTTACAGTGTGGAAACAGACCCTTCAGCCCAACAAGTCCACAACGACCTGCCGAAGCGCAACCCACCCAGACCCATTCTTCTACATTAACCCCTTCACCTAACACTACAGGCAATTAAGCATGGCTAATTCACCTAACCTGCACATTTTTGGATGGTGGGAGGAAACCGGAGCAAACCCACACAGGCACGGGGAGAATGTGCAAACTCCACACACAGTCAGTCACCTGAGGCAGGAATTGAACCTGGGTCTCTGGCGCTGTGAGGCTGCAGTGCTAACTGCTGTGCCACCATGCTGCCTAATGTAAGGAAAATGTGAGAAGTCGTGTATACAGTCTTGCATACCTATTCAGTCAGTTAATAAAATTATGGCTGACTCTCAACTTCACCGTCCTGACCTATGCCTAAATTGCTCCATTTACAGACTGGTAAGCTAGAGGAGATACTTGTTAGGAAGGAAGATGTGTTGGGCATTTTGAAAAATTTGAGGATAGACAAGTCCCCCGGGCCTGACAGGATATATCCTAGGATTATGTGGGAAGCAAGAGAGGAAATTGCAGAGCCGTTGGCAATGATCTTTTCGTCTTTACTGTCAACGGGGGTGGAATCAGGGGACTGGAGAGTGGTGAATGTTGTGCCCCTGTTCAAAAAGGGAATAGGGATAACCCTGGGAATTATAGGCCAGTTAGTCTTACTTCGGTGGGAGGCAAAGTAATGGAAAGGGTACTGAGGGATAGTATTTATGAGTATCTGGAAAGACACTGCTTGATTAGGGACAGCCAGCCCGGATTTGTGAGGGGTAGGTCTTGCCTTACAAGTCTTATTGAATTCTTTGAGGAGGTGACCAAGCATGTGGATGAGGGTAGAGCAGTGGATGTAGTGTGCATGGATTTTAGTAAGGCATTTGATAAGGTTCCCCTTGGTAGGCTTATGCGGAAAGTCAGGAGGCATGGGATAGTGGGAAATTTGGATCGAGAACTGGCTAACCGGCCGAAGTCAGAGAGTGGTGGTAGATGATAAATATTCAGCCTGGAGCCCAGTTACAAGTGGAGTTCCGCAGGGATCAGTTCTGGGTCCTCTGCTGTTTGTAATGTTTAATAATGATTTGGAAGAGGGAGTTGAAGGGTGGGTCAGTAAATTTGCAGACGATATGAAGATTGGTGGAGTTGTGGATAGTGAGGAGGGCTGTTGTCGGCTGCAAAGGGACTTAGATATGATGCAGAGCTGGGCTGAGGAGTGGCAGATGGAGTTCAACCCTGTCAAGTGTGAGGTTGTCCATTTTGGAAGGACAAATAAGAATGCGGAATACAGGGTTAACGGTAGGGTTCTTAGTCAGGTGGAGGAGCAGAGGGATCTTGGGGTCTTTGTTCAAAGCTCTTTGAAAGTTGCCACTCAGGGTGGATAGAGTTTGTAAGAAGGCCTATGGTGTATTAGCGTTCATTAGCAGAGGGATTGAATTCAAGAGTCATGAGGTGATGTTGCAGCTGTACAACATGGTAAGGCCACATTTGGAGTACTGTGTGCAGATCTGGTCGACTCACTTTAGGAAAGCTGTGGAAGCTTTGGAGAGGGTGCAGAGGAGATTTACCAGGATTTACCAGGATGTTGCCTGGAATGGAGAATAGGTCGTACGAGGATAGGTTGAGAGTGCTAGGCCTTTTCTCATTGGAACGGCGAAGGATGAGGAGTGACTTGATAGAGGTTTATAAGATGATCAGGGAAAGAGATAAAGTAGACAGACAGAGACTTTTTCTCTGGGTACAACAGAGTGTTACAAGGGGACATAAATTTAAGGTGAAGGGTGGAAGGTATAGGGGGGATGTCAGGGGTAGGTTCTTTACCCAGAGAGTTATGGGGGCATGTAATGCGCTGCCTGTGGGAGTGGCAGAGTCAGAATCATTGATGACCTTTAAGCGGCAATTGGATAGGTACATGGATTGTTGCTTAAGCCGAAGGGCCTGTTCTGTGCTGTATTGTTCTATGTTCTATTTCCTTATAAATTCACATTCTACATTATATCAGAAATTATAATCGGAAAAGAAAGACACAAAAAGTATCTTTAGATACAACAAGAATTTATATTGTACAGACACATACATGCAGGTTTATTTTAGATACAAGATAATAAACAGTTACTCTGCAGATGTGACACATATGTAATAAAACTGCAAAAAACTGGATGCTATAAATCAGAGACCAAAACAGAAATTGCTGGAAAAGCATAGGAGGTCTGGCAGCATCTAGGGAGAGAAGTTAGGTTTAGCATTTCGGTTTCAGTGACACTTCCTCAGTTCTGAAACATTAACTCTGATTTCTCTCCACAGATTCTGCCAGACCTACTGTGCTTTTTCAGCAATTGCTATTTTTGTCATAACAAATGTATTTGTTTGAAACTCTGCAGCATATATTCGTGGTAGCTGTGCCACCCCAGAGTTTGTAATGCTGCTTCTTGTTCATCTTTTGTACATTCTCATTGGTGAAAATTCAGTAAGTCATGACTAGGTAATAAGTGGAAATTTTATTGTCATGAAGAAATTTCTTTTTCTGTTAATCATTATAAACATCAGAGCAACACAGATTAAATAAAGAAAATCACATTATGATCTTGTTAAATCAACAGATACGAGAAGAATTTTACAACATATTTGGACCAGAACTAAAGGCTGTAACTGGAGACCCTAAGCGGATTGATGATGTAGTAAAAAGGGTTAATGACCTGGTTGTACCTATTGTGCAGTTATCCTTTGATTTGTTTAACATTCGTCACAGCCAAATGTGGAAGGTTGTTATGGAGGATTTTGACACACAGGTTCAGGTATAGTAATATTGAAAATATGTTTAATGATTGAATTGTTTCAACTTTTTAATGTTGAAATTTGCTTCATATTAAGGCATTAATTTTTAAAAACTCTCACAAAGAGGAATATTGGTGTGCAGAAATAGGTAAGTTTGCTGCTTATTTTTCAACTTGTTATCGAATATTTCTAGGCCATATTTTATTTCCGAGGTGAAGGATCTGCACTGACAACTTTTATTATTTAAATAATGCAAATAGTCTTTCAAGGAAGTGGAAAATAGTAATAGACCTTATGCTGGGATCACATGAAAACCATTGCTCAGGTGACCCAATCTGCTTTGAATTTTATTGGTGTCAAAGGGAAAGGTCATAGATCTTTCATTGATGCGATTTCCAGATTTTGCATCAGTATTTACTGTGGAAAAGGATATGGAAAATACAGAATGTAGGGAAATAGATGGTGACACCTTGCAAAATGTCCATCTTACAGAGGAGGAAGTGCTGGATGTCTTGAAACACATAAAGGTGGATAAATCCACAGGACCTGATCAGGTGTACCCTAGAATTCTGTGGGAAGCTAGAGAAATGATTGCAGGGCCTCTTGCTGAGATATTTGTATCATCGATAGTCACAGGTGAGGTGCTGGAAGACTGGAGGTTGGCTAACATGGTGCCACTGTTTAAGAAGGGTAGTAAGGACAAGAACTATATAAGGGAACTATAGACAAGAGAGTCTGACGTGGTGGGCAAGTTGTTGGAGGGAATCCTGAGGGACAGGATGTACATGTATTTGGAAAGGCATGGACTGATTAGGGATAGTCAACATTGCTTTGTGCGTGGGAAATCATGTCTCACAAACTTGATTGAGTTTTTTGAAGAAGTAACAAAGAGGATTGATGAGGGCAGAGCGGTAGATGTGATCAATATGGAGTCTAGATTAGAGTGGAGCTGGAAGAGCACAACAGGTCAGGCAGCACCCGAGGAGCAGGAAAATCGATGTCTCGATCAAAAGCCCTTCATCAGGACTCCTCATCAGGACATTTGCCGATGATCTATATGGCCTTCAGTAAAGCGTTTGACAGGTTCCACATGGGAGACTGATTAACAAGGTTAGATCACATGGAATACAGGGAGAACTAGCCATTTGGATACAGAACTGGCTCAAAGGTGGTGGTGGAGGGTTGTTTTTCAGACTGGAGGCCTTTGACCAGTGGAGTGCCACAAGGATCGGTGCTGGGCCCTCTACTTTTTGTCATTTACATAAACAATTTGGATGCGAGCATAAGAGGTACAGTTAGTAAGTTTGCAGATGACACCAAAATTGGAGGTGTAGTGGACAGCAAAGAGGGTTACCTCAGATTACAACAGGATCTTGACCAGATGGGCCAATGGGCTGAGAAGTGGCAGATGGAGATTAATTCACATAAATGCGAGGTGGGAAAGCAAATCTTAGCAGGACGTATACACTTTATGGTAAGGTCCTAGGGATTGTTGCAGAACAAAGAGACCTTGGAGTGTAGGTTCATAGCTCCTTGAAAGTGGATTCGCAGGTAGATAGGATAGTGAAGAAGGCATTAGGTATGCTTTCCTTTATTGGTCAGAGTATTGAGTACAGGAGTTGGGAGGTCATGTTGCAGCTGTACAGTACTTTGGTAAGGCCACTGTTAGAATATTGCATGCAATTCTGGTCTCCTTCCTATCAGAAAGATGTTGTGAAATTTGAAAGGGTTCAGAAAAGATTAACAAGGATGTTGCCAAGGTTGGAGGATCTGAGCTACAGGGGGAGGCTGAACAGGTTGGGACTGTTTTCCCTGAAGCGTCGGAGGCTGAGGGGTGACCTTATAGAGGTTTACAAAATGATGAGGGGCATGGATAGGATAAATAGACAAAGTATTTTCCTTGGGGTCAGGGAGTCCATAACTAGAGGGCATAGGTTTAGGGTGAGAGGTGGAAGATATAAAAGAGACCTACGGGGCAACATTTTCACACAGAGGGTGGTATGTGCATGGAATGAGCTGCCAGAGGAAGTGGTGGAGGCTGGTACAATTGCAGCATTTAAAAGGCATTTGGAAGGGTATATGAATAGGAAGGGTTTGGAGGGATATGGACTTGGTGCTGGCAAGTGGGACTGGATTGGGTTTGGGATATCTGGTCGGCATGGATGGGTTGGACTGAAGGGTTTGTTTCCATGCTGTACATCTCTATGACTCTAGGTGGAAGCTATGCATATTTTACTCCTCTTACCTTTTGCTCCAGGTTGCATGCCTGGTTGTTGGGATATGATTTCATCGCTGCCAGCACCCCTCTTGTCTCTTAGCTAAGTTGCCACTTCTGTGTGAGCCAGGACACTAAGGACTGATGAGCTGTTTCTCTATTGGAAGATCTTGTAGCTGAATCCAACTCAGTCTCTCGTCTGAGGCCTGGGTTCAAGTTCCACCTGCTCCGGAGGTGTGTAATCATCTTTGAACAGGTTGATTAGAAAAATAGGTTAAATAAAGAAACGTGATTATGTGTAAGAGGAAAGAAAAAAATCTTTTAGTTGTGTGTAAGAGCACTTCTGGATATAAAAGTAGAGATAAACATTTGCATGGGCTGCTTTGACACAGTGTTAGTGTCCTTACCTCCGAGCCGGAAGCTTGGGTTCAGATTCAGGTTCTATGTGCACCTGGGGTTTGTAATAACATTTCTGAATCAGTTTAGAAAGTTTTGATCAATATACAAACTGTCCAGCACAGCCACTGAACAAAATAGCAAGCATCCTGGGTGGATTCCAACACAGCCACTGAACAATAGCGAGCATCCTGGGTGTATCTTGACTTTGGACGATGAGGCTGGAATAACCTCACTGTGACTTCAGCTGAGATTGTTGCACTCAGAGGGGTTTGAATCTATAGCCTGGTCTGTATAGCCAGAAAATTCAGTTATCTACTGAGCCATGAAGCAATAATTTTATGCCAGTTTGATGTGGAATATAAAATAACTGGACATCAGTTGGTGTGCACAACCAGATATGATTTTTTTCCCTTTTCTTATTCCTGGAACTTCAAAACCAATTATTATATTCCAATTGAGAGCAGCTCAGCCCAGTACAGACTGAGATTGAAGCTGGGCTTTTCGGCCTACTGGCTCCAACCCCATTCAGGCATTTACTGGATGGACTGCTTAGAGTCAGTGTTGTAATGCAATCCATTGATTTCTACAATACCATTTCTTTATAATTAGATTTAATTAATTTGGCAATATAAATAATGTTGCATCATTGATTTTTGTAGTTAATTGAAGGGGAAGCAAAGAACTTTATTGATGAATCATTCAAGAACCTTCGCTCTGCAGAAGCAGCTTTTGACATGTTGTTGAGGTTTAAGCATATCCGCTCACGTGAAGCTATCAACAAACAAATGATGCGAAAATTCAATGATATTTTGTCACAGTACTCCAAAGAGGTATGCAGGATTCACTCTGGTTTTTAAGAACTGACTATCTTTACCCAGTTTGGCTTCATCAGCTGCTAAAGTCCTTGCTCATATCTTTGTTATTTAGATGTAATTATTCCATTACTCTCCTCCCATTTTTTGCCTACTGTGAGCTTCAGGTTATTCAAAACTCACGTACTATACCTTAACTCACACCAACTTACATTTGTCCTCACCACTGTGCCTGCTGCCTTATATTGATTTCTGGCCTGTCAATGCCTCAATCCTTCTTTTCAAGTACTCCGACACCTTGCCCCTCCCAGTGTTATCCCTGATGGAGGCAAATGTAGAGATGGGTGTGCAGGAAAATTCTCATCGCTGCCTGATGTGTTGGTTTGTCAGTCCTATCTTGCCTCGAACTGTTATCACATAGTTGGATCAGAATCTGCAGAGCTACCAGTCCAAGTTAAAATCTGAATTTTCCGGTTAACAGGTCCCCTCTCGAGGTGTAAGAGACTTGGCTAATTAATGCTTCAGGCATGCTTGGGGCCCCTGCTGCAGATGAATGTAGGGAATTATGATTTTATTCAAAGTTAGCTACCAAGAATGTTCAAAAGAAGCTATGCCATATTTAAGCCAGATCATGGTGGATGGGAACCTGCGGTGTAAGGTTACAAAGAACAAAGTAAATTATAGCACAGGAAAAGACCCTTCGGCCTGCCAAACCTGCACCAATCCAGATCGGGTAGTATGTTCTCTCTTACCATGCCTTGTCAATGTTTATGGTAATAAAGCTTGCTAGCGTTCATTCATAAGAGTGTAGAGTGCATCTTTATATGCTTCATTTCTCCCTGCGGTGGCAGTAGAGTCACCCCACATGGAAGAAATAAAAACAGAAGTTGCTAGAAAAGCTCAGCAGGTCTGGCAGCATCTGTGAAGAGAAATCAGAGTTAATGATTAGATTAAATTCCCTACAGCATGGAAACAGACCCTTCGGCCTAACAGGTTCACACCGACCCTCTGAAGAGTAACCCGGCCAGACTCATTTTCCCCTGCACCTAACATAATGGGCAATTTAGCATGGCCAATTCAGCTGACGTGCACATTTTTTGGAATGTGGGAAAAAAAAACCAGAGCACCCAGAGGAAACTCACGCAGACACAGGGAGAACATGCAAACTCCACACAGTTACCCAAGGCTGGAATCGAACCCAGGTCCGTGGCCCTTTGAAGCAGGAGGTGCTAACCACGGAGCTACTGTACCACCCTTAATGTTTTGAGTCCAATGACCCTTTCTCAGAAATCCACATTGAACGGATTCCACTTGACAATGGTCCTCCAACACCCGAAGATATTCTTCATTTAAAATGTTTAAAAAATTGAAGAGAGGATGCCTCAAGATAGATGCACCTTCCTTCTCCCACCTAACATTCATTCTGTTTTTTCTGCTTTTCCTATTTACTTTCCACCTATGAGAGCACAGCTGCTGTCCTAAATTGAATGCAAGCCTTTTCTCAGGCCACTGATTAGTCAGTTCAGGGAAAATCACTGCTGGGTCGCTGTGCCCGTACAATGCTGGGTTGTGACCAGCATTCCCTCTGAACAATAACGTCCAGTTCTGGAAGTCATTGCCATGCATCAGCCTCAGAGGCCCACACAACCAGAAAGAAAATTAGAGGGAAAACTGATTGTGCCCTCCGATTAATCCCAACATTGGGGGTCTTAGTGCAAAGAGTAAATTTATGTAAATTAGTGCAAAGAGTTTTTTTAATTTCTGGAATGTAAATGTTGCGACCTTGGCAAGTATATATTGCCAATCCCTAATTGCCCTTTGAAAGATAGTGGTGAGCTGCTTTCCTGAACTATTTCAGTCTTTGAGTCTTTCAGTAAGAACACTTATATTGATTTAAGGAGGGAGTTCCAGGATTCTAATCTAGCAACAGTGAAGGAATGGCGGTACACTTCCAAGTCAGGATGGTGTGTGGTGTGGCGAGGAAATTGTAATTTTGAGTGAGCCCATGTATCTGCAGGCCTCCTTCTAGTTGGTAATGGTGGCAGATTTGGAAGGAATTCTCTAAGGATTTTTTCATGAATTTTGTACCTCTCCATGTGTTCCTTGTGGGTAGACATTCCTGGATGGTAAACTCTGGAATTCTTTCCCTAAACATCTCCATCTTTCATCTCTTTTTCCCTTAAGGTACTTTTTAATACTTATCCTGATAATGATTAAGCTTTTGGTGCCTGTCTTAATATCTCTTTATGTGGTACAGGGTCGTATTTTGTTTGATTACATTAGAATGATGCTTGAGATATTTTAATGCTAAAATGCTATAAAATTAGAAGTTGTTGTTCTAATATTTTGTCTATTTTTACAGGTTGATATTATAAATAGCCTATTCACTAATAGTGCTAGTAATCCTCCCGTGACCAAAAATCAACCTCCGGTTGCTGGGGCCATCAACTGGGAACGTTCTCTCTTTCACCGGATTAAACACACCATTGTTCACTTCCAGGAAATGCCTGAGATGCTGGCTAGTGATCAGGGGAAAGCAGTAAGTCTATATTCTGACTTTGGACTGGGACATTTAAAGAGGGATCATTTATTGTATCAATCAATACATTTCAAGCATTGTTGCTAACTGCAAGTTAATAGTTTATAACAAGATATCTTTGCTACAGATTTACTTCAGTTAAATTTGCTGTGTAGCATGTAACATGATGTAGATACCACTGTAAAAGACTTGTGGTGAGCAGTGCCTTAACAATACACTTGTTACAATTTAGCATTCTCTATAACCTTTGTTTTATGAAATGTAAGGATAAATCTAACAATGACCTTTGTTGTTTTATATCAATTATCAGGTACAGAATTTGACCAGACATAGAAAAGCTTTATTTGCTGTACTAGTTAATAATTGTGACTCTAAAATTTCTTTCAATGCACATACCATGAGAAAGTTTCCCCTTAGGCCCCTTTTAAATCCTTCCCCTCTCATCTTAAACCCATATTCTTTAGTTTTGGACTCCTCTACCCTGAGGAAATGACCTTGACTATTCACCCTATCCACACACCTCATAATTTAATAAACATCTGTAGGCTCACCCCATCAGCCTCCGATGCTGCAGGGAAAATAGCCCCAACCTATTCATCCTCTCCCTATAATTCAAACCCTCCAATCCTGGCAACATTCTTATAAATCTTTGCTGATCTCTTTCAAATTTCAGAACATCTTTCCTATGGCAAGGAGATCAAAATTGCCAGCAGTATTCCAAATGTGGCCGAATCAATGTTCTGTACAATCGCAACATGGGCTCATTCCTGTTGAAGGGCTCTTGCCCGAAACGTTGATTCTCCTGCTCCTTGGTTGCTGCCTGACCTGCTGTGCTTTTTCCAGCACCACACTCTTGACTCTGATCTCCAACATCTGCAGTCCTCACTTCCTCCCCGCAACATAAGCTCCCTACTCCTATACTCAATGCGCTGACCAATAAAGGCAAGTGTACCAAACACTTTCTTCACTACCCTGTCTACCAATAACTCCACTTTCAAGGAACTGTGAACCTGCACCCAAGGACCTTACCATCAAGTGTATAAGTCCTGCCCTGATTTGCCTTACCAAATGCAGCACATCAAATGTTTCTAAATTAAATTCCACTTCTTAGCTTTTTGCCAAGGTAATCTTACCTCTGAGGTAACCTTCTTGGTTGTCCACTACACCTCCAATTTGGATGTCAATTGCAAACTTACTAACCATATCTACTATCTTCACATCCAAATCATTTATATAAATGCCAAAAAGCAGTGGACCCACCACCAATCCTTATGGCACACTGCTGGTCACAGGTCTCCAGTCAGAAAAACAGCAGTCCATCATCATCTTCTGTCCCTGACCTTCAAACCAATTTTGTTTCCAAATGGCTCGTTCTCTCTATATTCCATGTGATCTAACCTTGCTCATCAGCCCACCATGCAGAACCTTGTCAAATGCCTTGCTGAAGTTCGTATCGACAAAGTTCATTGCTCTAAGCAAAAGTGAGGACTGCAGATGCTGGAGAAGTCACAATCAAAAAGTGTGGTGCTGGAATAGCTCAACAGGTCAGGCGGCATCAGAGGAGCAGGAGTGTCGGGCTAAGCTTAATGAAGGGCTCATGCCTGAAACATCGACCCTCCTACTCCACAAATGCTGGCTGACATGCTGTGCTTTTCCATTGCCTCTCTTTTGATTCTCAAAGGCCACTGCTCTATCTTCATCAGTCTCCTTTGTCACTTCTTCAAAAAACTCAAACAAGTTAATGAGACACAGTTTCCCAGGGTTCTTCAAGGGGCTGTCAGTCGATGACTTGACCTTAGAAAAGGGAACCATAACCAGGAAATTGCACGCCAAAAACCGTTATTCAAACAAGCATCAAATCAAGAATGGACAGACGCGGTAGAACAAGCCATAAACACCAAACAAAGACAAACACAGATAAAGAAAAATCGGGACCTGAAGAAAAAACTTGACAAACTCACAAACAAAGACAAAACCGATAACACGGGCATAGATAAAGAACTTATCAGACCGAACCCTATCAGACACAGAAAAAGCAATACTAGTAAAAGGACTAAATTTCAATTAACGAGCCGCTGACAAGAAGGAATTACTTTCAGCATTAGAGACCACATTGAAGGACAACAATCTCACAGAAGAAACGCAACAAATGATTAGAAAGACAGTTTCACCTATTCTGAGCCGAAAGAGGGAGGGAAACAAACTGAACACACAAGAAAAGAAAGCCCTAGAAAACCTCAAAAAAGACAAAAACATTGTTATGATACCTGCAGACAAAGGTCAGCTCACAGTCATCCTGAACAGAAGGGACTACATAGAGAAAGCCAATGCACTACTTGCAGACACCAACACCTACCAACAGGTGGTGCTGGGGGGATCCAAGATGGCGGCGACCCAGCAAGACTGAGTCCACAGTGCTCTACCCAAAACTTGGGCAAAGTGGGCTATCCACCCCCACCACACTCACTAAACCATTTATAATAGTTGTTAACCTTAAATAGTTACCTATTAGTACATTTAAATAGTCTAATACTAGCTGGAAAATGAGGAAAGGGAAGGGAACAGGCGGCTCTAAGAAAGCAGGGACCCCTCCCCCACCCTCTCCCTCTTCAGCTGCAACAAAGGTGTCTGCAGCTACTTCAGGAGATTTACCAATGAAGATGAGCTTTGAGGAGATGTTTGCCAGTTGGGAGGCGAAGATTGATGCTTTTATCGATGAGTCTCGGCAGAGCAGAGAAGCACTATCAGCCGAGCTGCAGAAGCAGGGCAGAGACATTCAGGAATTGGAGTGCCGAGTCAGAGAGGTGGAGTCGAAGGCCGCAGCCTCAGAGACTGCGATAAAATCGGCAGTCGACCACGTCCGTTTTCTCGAGAATCGAGTCCAGAACCTAGAAAACCACATTGATGATCTCGAAAATCGATGTCGTAGAAAAAATATTCGGTTGTTGGGCCTGCCCGAGCAGGAAGAGGGAGGTCAGCTGACAGCATTCTTAGAGCATTGGCTGCCACAACTTTTAAATCTGCCTGCTGGATCAGGCCAGGTAAGGGTAGAATGGGCCTACCGGGTCGCAGTACGTGGGCCCGGCTCAACCCAGCGCCCACGCCCGGTCCTGTTCCAGCTGCAGAGCTATAGGGAGAGGCAGATGCTCCTGGAAGCCTCAAGAAATCTGGGAAAAGATCCCCAAGCTATGACCCACAAAGGATCCAGGATCATGCTGTTCCAGGACTTCTCCCCAGCTTTGGTCCGAAAGAGGAAGGCATTCGATGAGGCGAAGAAGCGTTTAAGGGACTTAAATATTCAGTACTCCTTACGATATCCAGCGACGCTACGCCTTAGCCACGAAGGATCCATATATAACTTCGGATCACTGGAGAAGGCTAAGGAATTCTTGGACTCTCTTAAATAAACTGTAAGAGATTGTGGACGCTGGTCTGCCTTTCCCATTATTTTGGTTTACATCCCTTCATCTTTTCTTATCTTTCCCCCTATGTGTGTATGTATATATATATGTTGGGGCGTTTGGTTAATGTTGATGGGGAGAGGTGGTTACCTTATTCTATTTTACTTCTGTTGTTTTTCTTTCCCCTGTTATTTTGTGGTATTATATTTAAGTATTACATGTTGAGATTGTAATCTTATAGTTATATATGGTATTAATATTCCCAAATATATTTAGATGTGGGTATGGGTGGGGGTGGGGTGTTCACTGTTAACTCTAGCTTTATATTATATTTGAATTCTCCTCATTTTATTGAGGAACGCCTGGGTCAAGGGTGGGGCACTGGTTGGAAGAGGGTAAGATGGACTGTGGGAGAGGAAGTGACGCTCCCTGGGAACAAGGGAGAAAATCTCCAATTCGGAATGTTTTATATCTTTTATACTTAGAAAGAGTTTTTTGTTATATTGTTTTGAGTGTATCAGAGAGTCTTTACTTTTGTAAATCTTGTATGCTCCATGCTCGGGATGTTCTAGATAGGGTTTCCCCTCCCGAGGGGTCTCGGATCTGTCCAGATGATTATGGCTGAACAGTCGGTTAAGTGGTGCACCTGGAATGTCAGGGGGAGTAATTCGCCAGTTAAAAGGAAGAAAATATTTTCAAATCTTAAGAAGGAGAGAGTTGATATAGCTCTCCTACAGGAGACACAACTGTCGGATAAAGAACACTTAAAATTACGACAGGGTGGATTTGATCAGGCCTTTTTTTCCTCTTTTAATTCAAAAAGCAGGGGAGTCGTTATCCTTGTCCGGAAGAACTTCCCTTTGAAAATTCTAAATCAGATAAAAGACGAATCTGGACGATATATTTTGATTAAAGCCCTCATAAATGGAGAGGAATATGGGATCTTAAATGTGTACTGCCCCCCGGCACACCCCTTTAAATTCATAACGGAAGCTTTTTCAAAACTGATGGCCTTTGGTGCCCGTCATACAATTATAGGAGGAGACTTTAATTGTATTATGGATTCGGAAATAGACAGGATTCCCAAGAGTGCCGCTGGAGTATCTCCCAGATCTAGACAACTGGCGGACCTGAATAAAGAATTAGGATTGGTAGATGTATGGAGATGTCTCCATCCACAGGGTAGAGATTTTTCTTTCTACTCTAATCCACATAAATGTCACACAAGAATTGATATGTTTTTTGCCCCATCGATTTTTCTAAATTCTATAGCAACCTGTAAAATAGGTACTATAGCAATCTCTGACCATGCCGCTGTATACATGGAAACTAAGGTAAAGAACAATGGGACATCCGCTTAGCATTGGCGTATGGACCCCTTCCTGATAAAAGATAGCAAATTTTTAAAGTACTTCTCCCAAGAACTTAAAACTTTTTTAGAAATTAATACTGGTACGGCTAGCAATCCGTCAATGATGTGGGAGACCATCAAAGCTTATGCACGAGGTTTGATCATCTCCTATTCAGCGACCCAGAGGAAAATGAAGGGAGAGCAACAGCGTCTGCTCGAAGCTCGCCTAAAAGCAGCCGAAACAGCATACGCTGATAGACCTTCTATCACAAAATTGCAGAGGATTACAGCTCTTAAGACAGCTTTAAACACCGCGCTCACTCAAACGGCTAAAAGGGAAATATTATTTGCGAAACAAAGATTATATGAATATGGCGACAAACCGGGTAGATACTTAGCATTGCTTGCAAAGAAAAAGAAAGCCCCTCAAACTATTCCGACCATCAAGGAAAGTACAGGTACCCTGACCCATGATCATAAAAAGATCAATGCGACCTTTAAAGAATTTTATTCTGAACTATATAGATCGCAGGACTGCGAAGATAGGATTAGGAGGATGCAGTCATTTTTTAAAAATTTGACCTTCCCGGGCCTGACTCCGGAACAGGTGTCGGCCCTAAATACCCTTTAACAGTCCAAGAAATACTTGAGGCAATTAGGCAACTTCAGAGCGGAAAAGCACCGGGCCCGGATGGTTTTCAAGCTGAATTCTATAAAGAATTTACAGGAATATTGGTTGACCCACTTATGGTTATGTATAATTTTGCGCATAGTCAGGTCTGTCTCCCGCCCACGCTGAAAGAAGCAAATATTTCTCTTATCCTCAAAAAAGGAAAAGACCCAGAAGATTGTGCATCTTACAGACCAATATCCTTACTAAATGTAGACTTTAAAATTCTCTCAAAAATGTTAGCACTAAGACTAGAAAGGGTACTGCCATATATTATAAAGGAGGACCAGACGGGATTTATTAAGGGCCGCAGATCATCCAATAATATCAGAAGGGTCTTGAATATGATCCAAGCCTGTCATCAGGGAAAGATACCAGGAGTAGTAATTTCATTGGATGCGGAAAAGGCATTTGATAGGGTTGAATGGTCATATTTATTTTACACATTGGAAAGGTTTGGCGTTGGACAGGTGTTTACCAAATGGGTTTCAACATTGTATAATGACCCCAAAGCAGCTGTTATTACTAATGGGTTAAGATCGGATGGCTTCAGTGTGGGTAGGGGCTGCCGTCAAGGATGTCCTCTCTCACCATTGTTGTTTACACTGATAATCGAACCATTAGCAGAAGCCATCCGGACTGATCCTAATATAACGGCCCCGAGGATTGGTACAGGTAAACACAAAATTACCCTCTATGCAGATGACGTTCTCTTATTCCTCAGTAATCCTTTAATGTCAGTGCCTCGTCTAATTCAAGTTATTAATACATTTAGTGCATTCTCAGGCTATAAAATTAATTTTTCAAAATCGGAAGCCATGCCAATGGGTGGTCTGGCTATGATACCCCACTTAATGGACGGATCCCCTTTTCCCTTCCGTTGGTCCCTGGAGGGCTTCTTATATTTAGGTATTTTTATCACGCCAGTATTTGATCAGCTGTATAGGGCTAATTTTGTACAATTAATGGAAAGGATAAGGCAGGACCTCCAGCGATGGAGAGACCTTCCGACTTCCTGGCTAGGGAGAATAGCATTAATTAAAATGAATGTTCTGCCCCGTCTCTTATATCCTATGAGAATGCTCCCGCTGATGCTGCCAAGGCTAGCCCTACGTAAATTATATGGCTGGTTGGGCTCCTTTATTTGGAACCATAGACGGCCCCTTATTAAGCTGAAGAAGCTACAGCTTCCACAGGCAAGGGGAGGACTGGACTTCCCAGACTTTAGGAAATATCAGTTAAGCTCCCTACTAAGTTACATAGCTGATTGGGTTTCATCTGATCCACAATCAATTTGGCTGGATATCGAAGCCTCCCAAGTAAAATACCCACTTATTAACCTTTTATTTTCAGATAAGAGGAAAATCATTACAGACCACTGTAAAAATCCCATAATATTAAACACAATTAAGGCCTGGAATATAATGCGGCAAAATGAGGGTAACTCACATAAAACATCCCCCCATGCACCAATAGTAGGCGCATGGGGATTCCAACCGGGAATTACAGATGCCACCTTTAAACTCTGGAGATCCAGGGGCATCTCATGCTTAGGGGACCTATTTAAAGATGGGATCCTGATGTCCTTTGAGCAGCTGCGTCTGAAATTCGGAATACCTAATGGGGATCTCTTTCGATACTTCCAAGTTCGAGATTATATACAGAGGAAGACTACATTAATAGATAGTCTTTATAAATCAGACAGAGAATGTAATGTCTTACGACCAGAGGGGGCATCCTCCGTTAGTACTATATACCATTTGCTACATGATGGAGTCTCAGGAGACATGGATGACCTGCTTAAAACATGGGAGCAGGACTTGGGGCTAGAAATCTCTGAGGATATGTGGAATGACATTTGGGAAAATGCTAGAAGAATTGCTATCTGTAACAGAACTCAGGCTATCCAACTAAAGATACTTCATAGGGCCCATATAGCTCCGGCTCGACTGGCAAAATCTAAGGCAGGAGCATCTCCAATGTGTCCCAAATGCAAAATAGAGGTGGGTACTCTTGTACATTGTCTGTGGACTTGTCAGAAAATCCGCAGATACTGGACTAAAGTGGCAAATACCCTGACAGAAATTTTAGGAACGGAAATTAGGGTGGACCCTGTATCTCTCCTTTTGGGCTTTTCGAACCTCTCATCTCTGGATATGCACGGGAAGAGATTATTTTCTATTCTCTCTTTCTGTGCAAGGAAAAGTATTTTGGTGAACTGGGTGGCTGAGGGCCCCCCTGGACTTTCAAATTGGCACAGATTAATTATGGAATATATCCCCCTTGACTTCCTCACAAATATGGTGCACCGAAAGACTGAATTATTTTATAAAATATGGCAGCCCTTTTTGAATTATATAAATGCAGATATTTCGGCTATCCTAACAAGGGCCTTTATTTAGTGAAGATTTCAGACCGGGCTGCTCCGGGGCCCCTTGGGAGAGGAATCCTGCGCGAATACGCGTTTTATTATATTTGATGTTTATACATTCCGAGCATGTAAGAGACTTAGGTATACACTCTGGTTAGTTATAGGTTCGATTAGTAGAAAGTTGAGTTTTTTTTCTTTCTTTTTTCGTTTCTTTTTTTTTTCTTTTTGTTTTCTTTCTTTCTCTTTTCTTTGTTAAATTATGACTATTGTATATATGATTTAATTGTACATCAATGTTTGTATTTGAGAGTTTTGTTTATTTTTGTAAATTTGCAAAAATGTTAAATTTCAATAAAAATATCTACAAAAAAAAACAGGTGGTGCTAGATCCGACCCCACAACTAGGAAACAAAATTCCATATCTCTGAAGAAAAGTACACAATTCCAGACAATTAAACAGAATTCCAGAAAATGAAACCAGACGGGACCAACACCCCACGATTCTACGGACTATCAAAATCCATAAACCAGGAGCCCCCCCTCAGACCCATAGTCTCACTACCCACCAACTTACAGACTGGCCAAAGAACTACACACAAGACTGAAATACCTAATAGAAGAGTCACAGCATTCCATCCACTCCACCCAAGAATTCCTAAAAATCATCAAAAACACTAAGAGGAAGACAAAACAATGATCGCATTCGACGTAACAGCACTGTTCACCTCCGTCAACATCGACCTGGCAAAGGAAACACTTACCACACTTTTAGAAGAGACCATCACACACACCCCACCCACCATCAATCACATTACCAACGAAAACATCATGAAGCTAGTGGACCTGTGCCTCACCACCCACTTCACCTTCAACAACATAATCTACAAACAAACCAACGGCACACCCTTGGGATCTCCGCTCTCAGGATTCGTAGCAGAAGCGGTAATGCAAAGACTGGAACAAACAGTCCTACCAACCATCTAACCAAAAATCTGGGTCCGCTACGTAGATGGCACCTTTGTTATCACAAAACGAAACAAGATAGAAGAGACATTTAACATCATCAACAACACCCTCACAGGCATAAAGTTCATCAAGGAGGAAGAAACCGACAATAAACTCGCATTCCTGGACATCACAGTCAAAAGAAAGGACAACGGAGAACTACAAACCTGCGTATACAGAAAACCGACAAACACTGACCAAATGCTTAACTACACCAGCAACCATCCTAACACACACAAACAAAGCTGTATCAGAACCCTATTCCAATGAGCCACCACACACTGCAGCACAGACAAGCTTTGGAAAACAGAGGAGAACCACCTATACAACGTATTCAAGAAGAACGGATACTCAAAAAATACAGTCCACAGATTCCTCAGGAACAAACCACGACAAGCAAACCCTAAAGCACAGCCAGAACCCTCACCACCCTACCATACATTGAAGAAGTTTCAGAAATGACAGCCAGACTACTAAGACCCCTTGGAATCCTAGTAGCACACAAACGCACCAACACTTTCAAACAAAATCTAACAAACTTAAGAGACCCAGTACAACCCATGTACAAAACCAATGTCATCTATAAAATTCCATGCAAGGACTGCATTACATAGGACAAACAGGAAGAAAGTTAGCTACCAGGATACATGAACACCAGCTAGCCATAAAAAGACACAACCTCTCTCTCTCGTAGCCCTACACAAGGATGAAAAAAAACACCATTTCGACTGGGACAACACACCTATCCTGGGACAGGCTAAGCAAAGACATGCCAGAGAATTCCTAGAGGCCTGGCACTCCAACCACAATGCCATAAACAAACACATAGATCTAGATACCATCTATCAACCCCTCAGAAAATGAACAGGAAATGGCATCACTATGAACCCAATCCATGAGAAAGATATAAATAGAAAGCAGGAGACAACAGCTTCGCTTCACTTGGAGGTCGCCACTGATGAGGTTACCTAGCCAGGTAATGAAACGTCTGGATATCAAACCTGCAGCTCAGTGAGCAAATCTATACCCTAAACCACGACCCCCCCCGAACCACTTCAGTCAAGTCTGAGCATTTTTATCTAATATTTATAGGTTTGTTAAAATATATTAGATTTGTAAAGATTTGTGGTGAACAGTGCTTTAACAGTACACTTGTTACAGTTTAGCATTCTCTATAGCCTTTGTTTTATGAAATGTAGGACTAAATCTAACAATGACTTTTGTTGCTTTATAGGTCAGAGCAAAATATCTTGAAGTGGCAAAAAGGATGAAAGCATATGAAGACAAGTTGTATGAGCACTGGCAAAATGAGACTAATATGAAACTGCATCTTTTGTTAAAGCAAAGCCTGCTTAAAAAGTCAAATGTTTCTTTCACCAGTTTGGGAAGTTATGTTGTTGTTGATCCAGTAAGAATGGAATTTTGTTTGATTTGTTTATTTTAAGAGTAATCACCCAAACATGTAAATATAAGAAATACGCCACTGCTTTTTGGGAATTGATTGTGGAATGGAATACAGTGAGTTAACACTATTAATTCACTGTTACTTCTTGAGTTTAAGTGAACTTGGTAGTTAAACATCATTCCTCTCTTTTCTTCAGAAATGAGTTGCAGATGCTACAGTTCCTGCAGGAAGTTCCAAGTTCTGACAGAAAACAACTCTCAATGATAACTGAACACTGAGCTAACAGATTTGCGCAGGATAGATTTGTGCCTTTTCATCAATGGTAATGGCAGTCTGTGGTTATGGTTGAGACGTACTGCTGGAACAGAGAAAAACGCTTCAGTTCTGAATACTGAACTCAAAACTTTGTTTCTCTCTCCACAGATACTGCCAAACCTGCTGAGTTTCCCCAGCATTTTCTGTTTTCATTTCAAATTTCCAGCCTCCTCATCATTTTGCTTTTAAAAGACATTATATGTTGGGGACTGATGATTCATAGGAACATACCATATAGCATTGACTTGGATAATTCACAAGTGATTACTTTCCTGCAGAACTTCCATACACAGCTTCATTTAGCATCAAATATCGCTAGTTATTTAATAGTTATTTTGTTTTGAATGTGATATCATAAATTCCATGGAGGTCTTTGTGCTCCATATTACTGATTGTCATTTATTTACACCATAAACTCTCCTGAGTAAGAACTCCTACTTTGTTTTGTAAGACAAAATATGAGTCCTTATGTTTACAAATTATTAACAAGCTGTATCAACTGTATCATGAAAGTAACCTCTGTTGGGATGGCATTTTGAAATGGGAACATTAAGGAACCCTGTAGCATTAAAAGAGCGTTACAGATATCCCAAACTATTCTGCTTATGAGCAAGCAACTGAGCAGAGACCAGACTTGGGAAAAAAATAGCAGGAAGAACAGCAGAAGAATAGTTCGGCTGAGTGCTCAATTACAAGTCATTAGAAGTCACAATGCAGATTAAGGAGACCACAGGAGATGGACAAGGTCCTCAATGAATATTTCTCCTTTGTGTTTATTATGGAGAAAGATTGAACTTGGGAACTTAGGGAAGTTAGTGGTGATATCTTGGGGACAGTCCCCATCACGTAAAGGAGGTGTTGGATGTATTACATATAGGAAGATGGATAAATCTCCTGGTCCTGACCAGATATATCCAAGAACATTGCATGAGGCTACAGAAAAAGATTGCGGGGCATCTGGCTTATATTTTTGCATCATCATTAGCCACAGGTGAAGTTCTGGAAGACTGGAGGGTAGTGCAAGTTGTTTTCTAATTCAAGAAGGGTTACAAAGAAAAACCTGGAATCTATAGACCGGTAAGTCAACACCTGTGATGGTTAAGTTACTTGAGAATATTCTGAGAGGTAAGATAAACATGCATTTGGAAAGACAGGGTTTGATTAGGAGTTGTCAGTATGGCTTTGAGAGTGGGAGATCGTGCCTTACAAATTTGTTAGACTTCATTGATGATGTGACCAGGAAGGTTGACAAGAGCAGTGTGGTAGATGTAGTCTCTGTGGATTTCAGTAAGGTCTTTGATAAAGGTCCACATGGTAGGCTGCTCTGGAAGGTTAGGTCGTATGGAATCCAGGGGGAGCTGGCAAATTGGACACACGGTTGGTTTGATGATAGGAAGCAGAGGGTAATAGTGGAAGGATGCTTGTCGGACTGCAGGCCTGTGATTAATTGAGTGCCTCAGGGGTTGTTGCTGGGCCACTGATATAACATAGCAAAGATAAGTGGGAAAACGGAGGACTGGGAATCTTTTAAAGAACAGCAGAGGATTACTAAGAAGGAAATACCCAGAGAAAAAAATGAGGTACGAAGGTAAACTGGCCAAAAATATAAAGGAGGATAATAAAAGCTTTTTTAGGTATGTGAAAGGCAAAAATATGGTTAAGACTAAAATTGGGCCCATGAAGACAGAAACAGGGGAATATATTATGGGGAACAAAGAAATGGCAGAAGAATTGAATTGGTACTTCAGAACTGTGTTCACTGGGGAAGACACAAGCAATCTCCCTGAGGTAACAGTGGCTGAAGGACCTGAACTGAAGGGAATTTATATTTGCCAGGAATTGGTGTTGGAGAGACTGTTAGGTCTGAAGGCTGATAAGTCCCAGGGGCCGATGGTCTACATCCCAGGGTACTGAAGGAGGTGGCTTGAGAAATCGTGGATGCGTTGGTGATTATTTTCCAGAGTTCGATAGATTCGGGATCAGTTCCTGCGGATTGGAGGGTGGCTAATGTTGTACCACTTTTAAGAAAGGTGGGAGAGAGAAAGCAGGAAATTATAGACTAGTTCGTCTGACCTCAGTGGTGGGAAAGATCTGGAGTCTATTGTAAAGGATGAAATTACGACATCTGGATAGTAGTAACAGGATAGTCAGAGTCAGCATGGATTTATGAAGGGGAAATCATGCTTGACTAATCTTCTGGAATTTTTTGAGGATGTAACTCTGAAGATGGACGAGGGAGATCCAGTAGATGTAGTGTACCTGGACTTTCAGAAAGCTTTTGATAAAGTCCCACATAGGAGGTTAGTGAGCAAAATTAGTGCGCATGGTATTGGGGGCAAAGTATTAACTTGTATTGAAAGTTGGTTGGCTGACAGGAAACCAAGAGTAGTGATAAACGTCTCCATTTTGGAATGGCAGACAGTGACCAGTGGGGTACCACAGGGATCAGTGCTGGGACCACAGCTTTTTACAGTATATATTAATGATATAGAAGATGGTATTAGTAATAACATTAGCAAATTTGCTGATGATACTAAGCTGGGTGACAGGGTGAAATGTGAGGAGGATGTTAGGAGATTAGGAGGGTGATCTGGACAGGTTAGGTGAGTGGTCAGATGCATGGCAGATGCAGTTTAATGTGGATAAATGTATGGTTATCCACTTTGGTGGCAAGAACAGAAAGGCAGATTACTACCTAAATGGAGTCAATTTAGGTAAAGGGGCAGTACACCCTGGGTGTTCTTGTACACCAGTCAATGAAGGTAAGCATGCAGGTACAGCAGGTAGTGAAGAAAGCTAATAGCATGCTGGCCTTCATAACAAGAGGGATTGAGTATAGAAGCAAAGAGGTTCTTCCGCAGCTGTACAGGGCCCTGGTGAGACCACACCTGGAGTACTGTGTGCAGTTCTGGTCTCCAAATTTGAGGAAGGACATTCTGGCTATTGAGGGAGTGCAGCAAAGGTTCACGAGGTCAATTCCTGGAATGGCAGGACTACCTTATGCTGATAGATTGGAGCGACTGGGCTTGTGTACCCTTGAGTTTTGAAGACTGAGAGGGGATCTGATTGAGACATATAAGATTATTAAAGGATTGGACACTCTGGCAGCAGGAAACATGTTTCCGCTGATGGGTGAGTGCCGAACCAGAGGACACAGTTTAAAAATATGGGGTAGACCATTGAGGACAGAGATGAGGAGAAACTTCTTCACCCAGAGAGTGATGGCTGTGTGGAATGCTCTGCCCCAGAAGGCAGTGGAGGCCCAGTCTCTGGATTCATTTAAGAAAGAGTTGGACAGAGCTCTCAAGGATAGTGGAATCAAGGGTTATTGAGATAAGGCAGGAACAGGATACTGATTAAGGATGATCAGCCATGATCATATTGAATGGTGGTGCAGGCTCGAAGGGCAGAATGGCCTACTCCTGCACCTATTGTCTACTGTGTATCGATTAGACTATACGTGGAGTAATATATGCAGTTCTGGTCATCACATTGTAACAAGGATATAGAGTCCTAAAGTTAACAGCTCATACAGTTAAGCGTCAAAACAAACCCTTAGGTCCAGCTCATCTACACTGACCAGACATCCCAATCTGACCTAATCCCATTTGCCAGCATTTGGCCCATATCACTCTAAACCCTTCCTATTCATATGCCCATCCAGATGCCTTTTAAATGTTGTAATTGTACCAGCCTCCACCACTTCTTCTAACAGCTTGTTCCATACACACATCATAAAAAGTTTCCCTTCAAGAACCTTTTAAACTTTTCCCCCCTCACCTTAATCCTATGCCATCTAATTTTGGACTTCGCCTCCCTTATTCACCCTATCTATCCCCCTCATGATTTTATGAACCTCTATTATATCATTCTTCAGCCTCTGATGCTTCAGGTAATAAAAGCCTCAGCCTATTCAGCTTCTCACTATAACTTAAATCTTCCAATCCTGGCAATGTCCTTGTACATCTTTTGTGAACCCTCTCAAGTTTAACAACATCCTTCCTACAGAAGGGTAACCAAAACCGTACACAGTATTCTAAAAGTGGGCTCACCCGTGTCTTATACAGCTGCAAATTAACATCCCAGCTTCTATACTCGGTGTTCTGACCAATGAAGGCAAACTTGCCAAATCTTATTCAGCATCCTGTCTACCTGTGACTCCACTTTCAGGGAACTATGCAACTGCACCTCCAGGTCTCTATTTGACAACACTCCCAAGGGCCCCTCCATTAACTGGAAGTCAAGATAGTGGAGTAAAAATGATTCACAAGGATGGTACTGGAACTGAGAAGATATTCTTACCAAGAAAGAGTAAATAGTCTAGGCTCTTTCTTATTTCTAGAAGGATGTTGAGAGGTGACAAATACAGATCTTTAAGATGATTAATGGGACACACAGGGGGAAATGTGTCCAATTCACACCAGAACTAGGGACCATCAATATAAGGTCATTACAGTTAAACCCAATAAGGTATTCAGGAAAGTGTCTTTACCCAAAAAGTTATTGAATTGTGGAACTCATTACCACGTGGAATAGTTGAGGCAATTAGCATGAGGACATTTAAGGTGATACTTAATAGGTATATGACAGAGAAAAGAATAGAATGTCCTGCTGGTAACATATAATGAGGAGGGGGTGGAGGAGGCTTGTGTGGAGTAGTAACATTGGTGTGAAACTATTGTTACAAGTGGCCTGTTTCTGTGCTGAAGGGCCTGTGTAACACACCAGATGTGTTTTACAGCCAGTGAAGGACTGTTTGAAGAATAGTTACTGTTGTAATATAAAAATAAACTGGCCAATTTGCACCCTGTAGTTTCTGCAAACGACAGTGGTAGAATGGTCAGATAATATCATATTTGTAATGTTGATTGAAGGTTGATTATTGTCCAAGATACTGCAATCTTTGAAATGGTACCATGACATCATTGATGCCCATTTTAAGGAAAAAATCAAGGCCTCGATTTAACATCTTATCTGAAAAATGCCAGTTCCAACAGTGCAGCACTCCCTCAGTATTGCACTGGAGTGTCAACCTGGATTTTTTGTGCTCAGTTTTGAAACACAACTTTCTGATTCAGTGCTGAGGATGCTACCAACTGAACTACTGCTGATACTGTGTTGCTAAACACAAATAATTTCAAACAAACTATGGCAGTCATATAATTTACATACACAGTTATTCTAATGCTAAATATAGAGCACGTTAAAGCATAACCATTGTTATTTTCCATCTTTTAGTCTGCTGTTTCTTAGTGTTGATTTTGCTTCTCTAATACAGAATTCAACTGTTCATGAGGACTGGTACGATGTCAGTTCCAAATTTGAAGTGAATTTTTCCCCAGAACTTCAAGAAATTATAATGGAATCTAAGTATATGGAACAATTAGGTTTTCAAATACCACAGCTGGCCAGGAATGTGGGTCTTCAAGAACAAAAGTTTCTCCGGTATGATTTTAACCTAAGAAAATGATAGAGCATTTGGATAATGAAAATAAATGATCTTAGTCTATCCGCATTCTTCCACCTCTCTTTATCCGTCAGGATATTTGATTCACAGTAAAATTCTTGGATACTCCCAGTCAGTGTCATTTGTTCAATAACAGATTACAGTCCTCAACATAATGGGCAAAGAACTCCCTTCCTTCCCAAGCATAGAACATTACAGTGCAGTACAGACCCTTCAGCCCTTGATGTTGCGCCAACCTGAGAAACCAGCCTGAAGCCCATCTAACCTATACTATTCCACTTTCATCCATATGGCTGTCCAATGACCATTTAAATGCCCTTAAAGTTGGTGAGTATACTACCTTTGCAGGCAGGCTGTTCCATGCCACTACTACTCTCTGAGTAAAGAAACTATCTCTGACATCTGTCCTATATCTATCACCCCTCAATTTAAAGCCATGTCCCCTCATGCTAACCATCATAATCCAAGGAAAAAGGCTCTCCCTGTCCACCCTATCTACCCTTCTGATTATCTTATATATCTCAATTAAATCACCTTTCAACCTTCTTCTCTCTAAAACAGCCTCAAGTCCTTCAACCTTTTCTCGTAAGACCTTCCCTCCACATCTTAGTAAATCTCCTCTGAACCCTTCCCAAAGCTTCCACATTCCTCCTATAATGCGGTGACCAGAACTGTATACAATGCTCCAACTGTGGCTGCACCAGAGTTTTGTACAGCTGCAGCATGACCTCATGGCTCCGAAACTCAATCCCTCTACCAATAAAAGCTAACACAACGCATACCTTCTTAACAACCCTATCAACTTGCGTAGCAACTTTGAGGGATCTATGTATATGGACACCGAGATCTCTTTGGTCGTTGGGGGCAGCAAGGTGCCTCAGTGGTTAGCACTGATGCCTCACAGCGCCAGGCACCCGGGTTCGATTCCTGCCTCAGGTGACTGTGTGGAAATTGCACATTCTCCCCATGTTTGCGTGGATTTCCTCCGACTGATTCAATTTCCTCCACGGTCCAAAGATGTGCAGGTCAAGTGAATTGGCCATGCTAAATAGCCTGTAGTGCTAGGTGCATTAGTCAGAGGGAAACAGAGGGTGGGTTACTCTTCAGAGGGTCGATGTGGACATGTTGAGCCAAATGGCCTATTTCCATACTGTAGGGAATCCATACTGTAGGGAATCTAATCTAGTCTACACTACTATTAGCCCAGTACTCTGCATTCCTGTTACTCCTTCCAAAGTGAATCACCTCACACTTTTCTGCATTAAACTCTATTTGCCACCCCTCAGCCCACCCCTGCAGCTGATCTATGTCCCTCTGTAACCCACAACATCCTTTAGCACTACCCACAACTCTACTGACCTTAGTATTGTCCGCAAGTTTACTAACCCATCCTTCCACACTCTCATCCAGGTCATTTTTAAAAATGACAAACAGCAGTGGACCCAAAACAGATCCTTGTGGTACACCACTAGTAACTGAACTCCAGGATGACCATTTCCCATCAACCCACACCCTCTGTCTTCTTTCAGCTAGCCAATTTCTGATCCAAACCACTAAATCACCCTCAATCCCATGCTTCTGTGTTTTGTGAAATAGCCTACTGTGGGGGAACCTTAACAAATGACTTAGTGAAATCCGTGTAAACACATATCAACTGCTTTACCTTCATCCATCTGTTTGGTCACCTTCTCAAAGAACTCAATAAGGTTTCTGAGGCATGACCTACCCTTCACAAAACCATGTTGACTATCCCTAATCACCTTATTCCTTTTTAGATATAAATCCTATCTCTTATAACCTTTTCTAACACTATACCCAAAACCGAAGTAAGACTCTGGTTTATAATTACCTGCCTAGCAGGTACATACTTATCAAGGACATGCAGTAGCTGTTGCTTGAATAAGCTTCACATTTCAATTGTGCCCATCCCCTGCAGTTTCCTTCCCGATGCTATGCAACCTAAGTCTTGCCCAATCAAATCATAATTGCCTTTCCCCAACTATAACTCTTTCTCTGCAGTATATACCTATTCCTTTCCATCACTAAAGTAAACATAACTGAATTGTGGTCACTATCTCCAAAGTGCTAACCTATCTCCAAATTGAACACCTGGCCAGGTACATTACCCAGTACCAAATCCAATGTGTGTATTTAGACTTCAGTGTGAAGCTGTTTCATTTCAAGCATGAATTAAAGTGGATATATGTAGATTTCTCATAGCTTCAGAACATCCTCATGTGGTGTACAGTTAAAACAGTTCTATTTGAAGTATAGCCATAGTAACTCAAAATGTTTGCATTCTAAATACTACTTGGGAACTTTGAAATACTGCCTTGGAATAATCTTAGAGATCAGATTGGCCCACAGTTTAATGAAAGACAGTACCATGCCAAAGCACCATTCCCTCAATATTGCCCTGGAGTGTTTGTTTAGCTTTTGTGCTTAAGTCTTGCAAACTGGGGCTTCGGAACACTACGTTTGAGTCAGAGGCGACAGTGGTATGAACTAAACCCATTTGATCCTTATTCAGAATGGTTAGAACCGGGTACTCCTGTGCATTGAATACAATTCACCTATTTTGGTGCATGAATGATGCAGTATATATTTTACGACTTGTCTCGCTAGGTACACCACTGGACTAAAAAACATGCTAAATCGTTATGCAAAACTGATGGATTCTCTAAGTTCAGCAGAGACAAAACTCATGACAGAACATATTCGAGAGCTTCAACGAGTTATTCGATCAGGTTATAGAAGACTAAACTGGAACTCATTAGGTAAGATCAGTAACGTTGTTCTTTTGTATCAATATTTGGGTGGTCTGAGAATAGCTGTAAGCACTCTGTCATCTCTTTCTAAATGATTTCCTGTAGAAACATATATTACAACAGAAGTTAGGAGATGCCCTCTTTCTGCCTCAGCCTTGGTTTCCCCTTTACTGTGTTGCCCAGACTTCTTCCTTGTGAAAGACAAATGCATTATATTCATTTAACATCTTATCCATACCCCTACCTTCAACCATCAATCCCTTTCTGATCCCTGATGGGTCCTACTCCTCCTCTGATCATCTGTTTATTATTTATATGTTTCTTGAAGACTTTGAGATTTCCTTTAATATTAGGTGCCAGTCTCTTCTTCATTTGCTTTTTTTTGCTCTTTTAATTCTCCTCATACCTGATGAAGGGTTGACTCTCCTGCTCCTCGGATGCTGCCTGATCTGCTGTGCTTTTCCAATGCCATCTTTTTCGACTCTAATTCTCCCCTGACTCTTGTGGACCTCTGGTTCTCATACTCCTGCAAGAACAGGTCAGAGACTGGTAATTCTGTGACAAATAACTTTCTTCCAGACTGTCCAAAGCCTTTCCACCAAGTACAAGGCACAATGAGAACGATGATAGATTGGTCTGCACTTAGCCTGGCTGAGTGCAGCTTGAACAACATTTATAGAATGATGGAATTCCTAAAGTGTGGAAACAGGCCCTTTGGCCCAACAAGTCCACAGTGACCCTCCGAAGAGTAACCCACCCAGACCCATTCCCCTACCTTATTACTCTACATCTACCCCTGAATAATGCAGCTAACCTATATATCCCAAACACTATGGGCAATTTAGCATGGCCAGTTCACCTAACCTGCACCTCTTTGGGTTATGGGAGGAAACTGGAGCACCCAGAGGAACATGGGGAGAATGTGCAAACTCCACACAGGCAGTCACCCGAGGATGGAATAGATTGTGGGTCCCTTGCTCTGTGAGGCAGCAATGCTAACCACTGAGCCATCTTGCCAAGAAGCTTGACACTATCAGAACAAAGCAGCCTGTCTGATTGGCACAGTGGCTCCTATTCACCACCGTTAGCATTCACTCTTTTCACTGTAGATCTGTGCATCAAAGAAATATGCTAAGGCTCCTTCAACAGTACCTTCAAAACCTATGTCATATTTTACCTCGAAGGACAAAGGCAGCAGATTCATAGGACACCACCACCTAGACATTTCCCTTTCAAGACACACTCTATTCTAACAGAACGATATTGAAGTTCCTTCATTGTCATTAGGTCAATTTCTTGAACTGCCTATTCAACAGTATTGCAAAAAGGTGGACTGCATCACTTTAAGAAAGTGTTCACCATCTTCTCAAGTACTTAGGGAAAGGCAATAAATGCCAAGCATGTAACGTCCTGTGAATAAATATTAGAAAAAAATCTTCTGCTTCTAAATTTTGAAGAATTCCAGAGCCATCTGCTTACTCTATGGCTGTTGGAAGAAGAGTGGCTGCAGCAGGTTGGCAGCTCTTGAGCTGCCTTACTTGTGAGTCAGTCACCTGCACTTTTCCCAAGAGCAGAGCAGACGGTTTGCCTTGAATGTTAAAACCATCAGAGATCCTTGCAGCCTACCACAGCAAGACCTATGAACAGCTGGCCCTGCAGCATCTGTGGCTGTCAGTGTAATGCAGGCTTTACACTTTGTGCCTCAGGATCTTTGCAAAATGTAGATGGTGTTATTTGACAGTCTGTGTTCCATGGCTGCATCTAACATGTGACCGAATACTCTCTTTCCCAAGGCCAGTGACTTTATAGCACTGTCCCACAAACATCAGACAGCTATGATAGGGTGAAATAAAAATGTGAGCAGAGAAATAAATGAAACATTTCACACCAAATATGGTCATTTTAGACTTGAAAAGTTAACTCTCTTTCTGTCCCCCACAGATGCTGCCAAACCCTGCTGTCTTTCTCAGTACTTTCTGACTTCATTTCAGATATGCAGCAACTATAGTACTTTGCTTTTAAGATATGGAAATATAAGTTTAATTGGAAATTAAAACAGTTGGTATCATTATAAAAGCTTACATGATTCAGCTCTTACAATGTGGGAACCACTAATGTTTTTTTCTGCATACATTCCAATTATCAACAAATCAAAAAGGTGACCCACTGCCGTGTTCTCTGTGCAATAAATGCCGACCTTGATAGCGAAACTGATATCTTAAAAATGAATAAGTCTGAATGACTGCCAGTGGTCAGCAGGAAGTGGGTGTCAGCTGTGCTTTCTTCAAATTCTGGCTGTGATTGAGTGCTCCTGGGAAACCTGCAAGCAATTACACTGTAAAATTGTCATGAGAAACATTGTCTCCCCATGAGTTTCTCTGTTTTAAAGTCACAAATGGTATAACTAGAGATATAATGACTGTTGCTCTTGAAAATAATAAAATGAACAATGTGACTTAGGAGAAAAACATGCTTTCTATGAAATGGATATCAAAAATGCTACTACTATATGATTTAGTTTGATTGTTATTTTAAATAGGTATTCATGATTATCTTGGTCGCTGTGAGCAAGCAATTGGAAAATTTGAATCCCTTGTAAATCAGATCCACAAAAATGTCAGAGATATTGCAACCAAACTTGCAGCAATAGAGTCGGCAGATCTCTTTAAAAGGCCACCACCCAAATCAAAAGAAGATCTTGCAGGTATTATAGAATCATTTCAAACTTTGGAAAACAATGTTGCTATGATGTAAAATTTTCACAGATAAAGTGAAATATTCCGGTTGTTTATGTTAGGAGTAAAGGAGTTTTACGAACACGTAGAACAGGAACGAACAAAAGATATCTTGAATTTAGTCAGTAAATATAAAGCTATTGGACCTCTGCTGACAAAAATGGAAGGTCTCGTTTTCCACACCAATACCGGGAAGGCATCAAAAATGGCACTGTACTACAAATTCTGGGAGCGCAGAGTTTATGACTGTCTCGTCAAAATGATTTTAAAGTATGTATAATTTTGTTCTTGAAATGAATGGAAAGGTAAATACTGTGAGACTCTGAATGTAGAAACTCATTTAACAAAACAGTAATTTGGATGCATGAAGGGGTGCAGTTTGTTTCTTCTCCTGCCACATAAATTTCCTCGTGAGAAAATGTACTTATTTCGTGTGATTCTTTTTTAATACTTCAATTTTATTTCTATCCCTCTCTGGTCTTTATGATTGAGAGAAGTGGGGGGTGATTTGATATTGGATTTATACTAGTAACATAATTATGGTTTCTGTCACAATGTTAAGGGAAAGGTATCATAGTTTCGGTTTATTGATTAGTAATTCAGAGACATGAAATCTCTATGACTTTATCAACTAATGATCCAAAAACATTTTTTCAAATCCAACCATGGTAACTGGGAAGTATAACTTAAATTAAATAGATCTAGAATAAAACGCTAGTCTCAGGGTAGTGATCCTAAAATTATTGAGTTGTCACTCAAATCCTGAGAGGGACTTGGAGTAGGACAGGAGGAATCCAGTTGTCTTAGTACAAGTTGATACTAAGACATTGATAAGAATGGCAAGGAGCTTCTGTTGAAAGATTTTGAAAGTTTGCAAGCTAAACCAACAAAACAGAAGATCGTAATAGAATTGTTGGATAAGGTTCCCCATGGTAAACTAATGGAGAAAGTGAAGTCACATGGTGTGCAGGATGTTCTAGCTCGGTGGATAAAGAACTAGTTGAGTAACAGGAGACAGAGAGTAGTAGTTGAAAGGAGTTTCTCGAAATGGAGAAAGGTGACCAGTGGTGTTCCACAGGGGTCAGTGCTGGGGCCACTGTGTTTGTAATGCACATCAATGATCTGGAAGAGGGCATGATTGGTCTGATCAGTAACTTTGCAGATGACACAAAGATTGGTGGAGGGGACTGTCAAAGCATACAGGAGAATATAGATAGACTGGAGAGTTCGGCGGAGAAATGGCAGATGGAGTTCAATCCAGGCAAATGTGATGCATTTTGGGAAGTCTAATTCTAGAGTGAACTGTAAATGAAAGAGCCTTGGGAAGAGTTGATGAGCAGAGGGATCTGGGAGTTCAGGTCCATTGTACCCTGAAGGTGGCTGCACAGGTGGATATAGTGGTCAAGAAGGTATATGGTATGCTTGCCTTCATCGGATGGGATATTGAGTATAAGAGCTGGCAGGTCATGTTAAAATTGTACGACACTTTGGTTCGGTCACATTTAGAATACTATGAACAATTCTGGTCGCCACATTACCAAAAGGATGTGGATGCTTTGGAGAGGGTGCAGAGAAGGTTTATGAGGTTGGTATGGAAGGTGCTAGCTATGAAGAGGGGTTGAGTAGGTTAGGATTGTTTTCATTAGAAAAAAAGAAATTGAGGGGGGCCCTGATTGAGGTCTACAAAATCATGAAAGGTATAGACAGGGTAGATAGAAATAAACTTTTTCCCAGAGTGAGGGATTCAGTAACGAGAGATTACGTGTTCAAGATGAGAGGTGAAAAGTTTTACACAGAGGGAGGAAGGGACCTGGAACACATTGCCAGCAGAGGTGATAGAGGCAAGCACAGTGGATTCATTTAAGGTGCATCTGGACAGATGCATGAACAAGTGGGGAGCAGAGGGATACAGATGCTTAGGAATTGGGCAATAGCTTTAGATAGTGGATTTGGATTGGCTCAGGCTTGGAGGGCTGAAGGACCTGTTCCTGGACTGTAAGGTTTCTTTGTTCTTTGTTGAATAATCTCAAAATTACCTTCTACCCTTCGCTAGTGGTAGGGGACTCAATAGTTAGACGGATTGACAGGAAATTTTGTACTCCTGGAAGGTATGTTGCCTCCCCAGTGCCAGGGTCCGGGATGTCCCCAATCAGGTTTACAGGATTCTGAAGGGGGATGGTGAGCAGCCAGAAATCGTGGAACATATTGGCACCAATGATGTAGCCAGGAAAAGGATTGAGGATCTGAAAAGTGACTACAGAGAGTTAGGTTGTAAGCTGAAGAGCAGACGAGTAGAGTAGTGATCTCAGGTTTGCTACCGGTGGCTCAAGATAGTGAGGTGAGGAACAGTCAGTGAATGCAGCTTAACACGTGGCTCCGAGGCTGGTGCAGGAGGGAGGGCTTCACATACTTAGACCATTGGGATACCTTCTGGGGAAGGTGGGACCTATACATGAAGGACAGGTTGCACCTGAACTGGAGGGGCACAAATGTCCTGGGTGGGAGATTTGCTCGTGTGATTCAGGAGGGTTTAAACTAGATTGGCAGGAGGGTGGGAATCAGAGCCACATGTCTGAGAAGGGGACAGTTGCAGATTGGGCAATGACAGGATGTATGAAATCAATCAGGAAGGTTTCTTACGCAATGAAACAAAGAGATTGGTTAAAGTGTGTCTGCTTTAATGCAAGGAGTGTCTGAAATAAGAGTGATGAACTTAGAGCATGGATCAGTACTTGGGGCTATGATGTTGTGGCCATAACAGAGATATGGATTTCACAGGGGCAGAAATGGTTGCTTGATGTTCCAGAGTTTAGAATGTTTAAAAAGAACAGGGAGGGTGGAAAATGAGGGGGTGTAGCATTGCTAATCCGAGAGTGCATCAGAGCTACAGAAATGAAGGTTGTTGAGGAAGGTTTGTCTACTGAATCAGTATGGGTGGAAGTTAGGAACAGTGAGGGAGCAGCCACCACATTGGGGGTTTTCTACAGACCCCCTAATATCAGTAGAGAGATTGAAGAACGCATAGGCAGGCAGATTCTGGGAAAATGCAGATGTAGCAGGGTTGTTGTTATGGGTGATTTCAACTTTCCCAATATCAACTGGAACCTACTCAGTGCAGATGGTTTGGATGGAGCCACTTTTGTCAGGTGTGTTCAGGAGGATTTCCTTACTCAACCCTGTAAGAGCCAACACTTTGTTAGAGCGATGTATCAAATTCTTGAGAATTTAACATGTATTGAGTTTGAATTTGCATGCTTGTAATGTAGACGGACACTTTATGTTTACCTAAGTCTGGAAACTTGATGTGCGAGTTGTGAAATTGATAGTAAATAGGAAGTGCTGGATGGCTTAGAAATATAAAGGTGTATAAAGCTCTAGGACTTGATCTTGTGTATGCCAGAACTTTGTGGAAGTTTAGAGAGGAATTTGCAGGGCCCCTTGTAGAAATATTAATTTATAATGATGGGTGAGGTGCTGGATGACTGGAGATTGGCTAATGTTGTGTCTTTGTTTAAGAAGGGATATAAGGAGAAGCCTGGGAACTATAGACCTGTGAGTCTGACTTTGATGTTTTACACAGAGTGGTTTGTGTGTGGAAGAAACTTCAAGAGGAAGTGGTGATTGTGGCTACAGTTACATTGTTTAAAAGATATTTAAATAAGTACATGAATAAGAAATATTTTGAGGGATATAGGCCAAGTGCAGGCAGGTGTGACTAGTTTAGTTATGGTTGACATGGACTGGTTGGACTGAACGGTGTGTTTCTGTGCTGTATGACTCGATGATATTATCCTCGCTAGTGGTGCCCATGTTATGTGAATGAGCAGTTAGAGTCTGCAATCCCTAACTCCATCATGAGAACAGGGGTGTGCTGTGATTAGGGACGACATTCACCAACACTGGTTCAGCCCAACTATGAAGGTTTGGAAAAAAATGGGACTTTATTAATGCCACAAGTAAAACAAATATTTTATTCTCTCATGGGACATAGATGTTGCTGGCTAGCCAGCATTCATTGCCCACCCCTAGGATAAATGGCTCTGAAGATGAACCTGAAAAGGGATACTGCAGTTATTTTTACATTTGTTCATGTCTTGTTTAAAGTAATCAATTGTCTCTCTGCAGAAATCTTCAACAGATTAATGTTTCTATTCTTGGATCCAATCCACTATTCCAAGTTGAAGTTCACCTCTCTGCTCCTGAGATTGTCCTAAAACCTACTGCCCCTGAAGTTTATCAGCTGACTCTCCAGAACATAAAAGACTGCATGGAAACAACTAAGGTTAATTAAAATTGGATACTGCTGACAAAAGACACTCTTTGTCAGAGCTTTTCATCTTGCACTCATCAGGACAATATTTAATATCAACAAGAAGGAGAACAGCCTTTCTAGACTATATGAGCAGGATATGCTGACTGGTTAGTTGGCAAATGGACTTTGAATGATAGAAGCATTGCTGAGAAGAATGCATCATTGAGATTATGACTGACAGTTGTCTGAGTGCAAAATGAACAGTTTCAACAAAATGTGTGCTCTTACAGAATTACATGTAGTTTATAATTTTTAGGAATTTCTTATAATTTAATGCGCTGTCTTTCAGGTGGATTCCAAATTCTCCTACAATTTTAATGGTACACTGTGATTTAGGTCTCAATACCCCCTTAGCTGGGCTCTCTCTAATGTGGAGTCATCTGGGACAGTAGAGGGTAAAATGAGCATTGTTCCTTTTGTTGAGAAGGAACACATTTGAAATAATAGAGGATATCACCATGATGTAACCAAGTGAATTTAGTTATTGGGTCATTCTTGAGTCTTTGTCTTGGTATTTACCTATAATTCCTTCCTGCACAAGTTCACTCTAAATTCTAGCAGTTCATGCACAGAATTGGGTAAATCAATCAATCTCCCAACCCAAATGCATGTTTTGTTAACTTCAAGGAACAGGAATTTCAAATGATTGAAAGAATAAAAACAAGAAAAGGAGCAGTATTAAACCATATGGCTGGTCAAGTTTGCTCCCCCATTCAATGTGATCATGACTGACCTTGGGCTACAGCTCCACTGTTCTCCCTGCTCCTCATATCCATTAATTTCTTGAAAGGCCATAATCTGTCTATCAATTAGTTTGGTTGTTTTGACTCTTAAATGTAATTTTTTTATTGTACTTCTTTCATATGTTATAGCTATTTGTACGGTGGATGCATGGATCCTGCATTGAATGTTCACCACAGTATGTTGAAGGAGATGATGAACCGATCATCTTCAGTTTTTACAGTGACATTTCTCAGTATCCACAGATTATGGATCAAGCTGTTTCTACCAGTCAAAATCTTCAAAAACTTCTTGGTTCTTTAAGCAAGTATCTGAATCGTTGGAAGAAGTACAGATCCTTGTGGAAGATGGACAAGTCTATTGTTGTGGAGAAATTTGCAGCAAGGAATCCTTCTTGTGTTAGTTATGATGAGAAGTTGCAGTTTTACACCAGAATCAGTGAGGAGGTGGCAGAGCAGCCAATGATGAAAGATGAACAGTGTATTCGGCTCCAGTTGCGACCCTTGGCATTTAGCGTCCAAGAAAATGCAAACTCGTGGGTACATTCCCTTGGGTATTGTCTAAATGAATCTGCCAAACGGGAACTCTATAACCTGAGAAGTGAGCTAGAGGTAACTTTAATTTATTACAATTATATTTTAGTTTAAAATATGCTCTTGAGCAAAAATTGTAAAGTGAGGAGTTGTGGCCTTGATTGTTTAAACATCGCATATAAAACTTCTCGAACAGTTCTATTTCTCATGTAGTGACAATGTGTGTATAAACTGTGTAACCTTTTCTTATGAAGCAACAATGTTGATTATTGCTAACCTGGTTTGTTGGGAGAAGGTAGCCTAGGTGATAGGGAAATCATATTGTTCAAAGATTTTTATGACTCCTTTAAATAGGCAACACATCAGATTCTTTTGTGCATCTAAAACCTTACTAAAGTAATGTATTTTCAATAAAATGTGCTATTTTGTGAATAAATATGCACCACAATATTAGAATTTAAAACACAGATACTGGCCATTCGTCTCATTACGTCGGTGCCTTTTGCTGTTTCATGATTTTTAAATCCATTCATATAAAGTGGGCATCATTGGCGGGGCCCAAGAAAGTAGTGGTGTGCTCCCTTTTTGAACTGCTGCAACTCACCCGGTGTAGATACCCTCAATGCCAGAGTTTGATCCCAGTGACAGCCAAGGAAGGACAATATATTCCCCAGTCAGGGTAGAGGAGTGTTTACCTCTCAGTTTATCTTGTGCCTCACTAAGTGGTCTTTTTCATGTCCAAGTTTCTTATCTGTTATTTTGTTTCCATGCGATAGATTAGATTAGATTCCCTACTGTGTGGAAACAGGCCCTCCGAAGATTAACCCATCCAGACTCACTTCCCTCTGACTAACACACCTAGCACTATGGGCAATTTAACATGGCCAATTCACCTGACCTGCACATCTTTGGACTGTGGGAGGAAACTGGAGCACCCAGAGGAAACCCACACATAGACGGGGAGAACGTGCAAACTCCACACAGACAGTCGCCCAAGGCTGGAATTGAACCTGGAACCCTGGTGCTGTGAGGCAGCAGTGCTAACCACTGAGCCACTGTGCCGCCCCACTATTTAGTATACTTTACAATTTCTTTTTATGTAAGTTAAGTTTAATTTTGTTGTCTGTTTTTTAACTAATAATTATTTTAACTTATTTTCCAAACTTTTTATGTTCCCTTTGTTCATCTGTTTATTTATTGTCTGTGTATTTGAATTAGTGGGTTTACTTCAGTTTCACTTTTATCTTGTCCTCATTTATCTATAATATTTAATTATTAGTGCTGTTCTTAGATGATTATGGCAAACTTCATGCACTGTTTGATGTCTTTGCTGAGGCTAAAGAGCTGGGTCCTTCCTTACCAGACTATGTTTAACTCCATGCTTAACCAGAGGAGAATGAGGTTTAAGAGGAAACAGTGTCCATTTTGCAGTTCTTAGATGTCTCAATAAAAATTCAAAGTAATTAATGTATAGTTAATAACCTGTTATATATCAACAAACAGGGAGTCCAGAACTAGAGGGCATAGGTTTAGGGTGAGAGGGGAAAGGTATAAAAGAGACCTAAGGGGCAACGTTTACACACAGAGGGTGGTATGTGTATGGAATGAGCTGCCAGAGGATGTGGTGGAGGCTGGTACAATTACAACATTTAAGAGGCATTTGGGTGGGTATATGAATAGGAAGGGTTCGGAGGGATATGGGCTGGTGCTGGAAGGTGGGACTAGTTTGAGTTAGGATATCTGGTCGGCATGGACGGGTTAGACCGAAGGGTCTGTTTCCATGTTGTACATCTCTATGACTATGATTCCATGTCTTAATGAATTAGATTGTTTTAATTTAATTAATTTCTTCAGAAACATTCTATTATAAAAATTTCACACTGTCAAAGCCAATATTTTTGGATTTGTAATTTTTGACTAATTTTCTTTTATCATTTACAGGAACTTTCAGTTGCTCTCAAGAGAGCTCCAGACTCATTGGAGGATTTGAAATATGTACTGAGTACAATTGCCAAAATTCGATCCATGTCTTTAGCTGTTGAGCTGCGATTAAAAGATAACCAGGAAAGATATCGAACCCTAGCAATGTATAATATCTCTGTGAGTTCACTTCTCAGATTTTTCTCTTGTGAATGCTATGGTTTAATTTTCTTCATCATTTAGCCATTAATGTCTGTGTTAATTAGTATTAAATGGACATCTCCAAATGTAGTCTGTCTTAGCAAAAACATATCAGGTGAGATACTCTACCATTCCAGTTACTTAGTGTATCTTCAATCACAAGATGTGCCCCTGGGCCAGCATTTATGGCCCAGTCCTAATTACTGAGAAGAAGTTGGTGGAGAGCTGCAATCTTTAGGGTGAGGGACACACAGAGCACTATTAAAGAGGGATTTGCAATGCTTCAACCCAGTGACAGTGAAGGAATGGCAATATATTGCTGTACTGAGTGACTGGCAAGACATTAGGAAGCTCAGAGGAACAGGGTGATTTTGGGATGTTTGTCCACCTGAAGGTGGCAGGGCAGATTAATAGAGCAGTTAAGAAGGCATATACGACACTTGTCTTTATCAACTAGGAGAAAGTGAGGACTGCAGATGCTGGGGATCAGAGCTTAAAAATGTGTTGCTGAAAAAGCGCAGCAGGTCAGGCAGCATCAAAGGAGAAGGAGAATCGACGTTTCGGGCATAAGCCCTTCTTCAGGAATGAGGAGGCTGTGCCAAGCAGGCCAAGATAAAAGGTAGTCCCTCCTCCTCCTTTGATGCTGTCTGACCTGCTGCGCTTTTCCAGCAACACATTTTTAAGCACTTGTCTTTATCAATTGTGGGGTAGATTCTAAGAGCAAGGATGTTATGTTGGTAACAATACCAAAGAACTGTGGATACTGGAAATCAGAAACAGAAGCAGAAATTGCTTGAAAAACATAGCAGGTCTAGCAGCATCTGAAGAGAGAAAGCAGAGTTAACGTTTCAGGTCAACTGACCCTTCCCCAGAATTGATTGTAAGTAGGAAGCAGTTGGTACATATGCTAAAGATGGAAATGGGAAGTATGGGAAGGAGTAAACAATAAGTGGAAATGGATCCCAGAGAAAGAGAAAGAAACATTTGGGCAGACTGGAATGTAAAGATCAGCCTGGGGAAATCAGTAGTTGCTAATGGGGACCATTGGTGGCTGACAATGGATTATTTGTGGTAACTGCCCATATGATAACAAGGCCTGGGGTGTGTCAGTGGGATAAAGGCATGGGAGGAGATGCTAAAGCCCTAAAATTGTTGAGCTCAATATTGAGTCCAAAAGGCTGCAAGATTCCAATGCAGAAACTGAGGTGTTGTTATTCCAGTTTGCACTGAGATTACGTTGGAGCTGTACAAAATGTAAGTTAGGTCACAGCTGGAGTAATGTGTGCAGTTCTGGTCTCTGCACTATTGGAAAGTATAATTGTATTGGAGTTGGTATTGAGGAGATTCACCAGGATGTTGCCTGGAAAGGAGCAGTTTAATAATGAAGAGATACTGGACAAAATCAGGTTATTTTCTTTAGAGCAGAGAAGGCTTGGGGCAAAGGGGTGGGGGCACCTTATTGAGGTCTATAAGATTGTGAGGGTCATGAACAGGGTGGGTAGAATTGAGAGGGTATGGGTGATGAATGCTCATCTAGTCAGTGATGCTCACATCCCATGAATGAATAAGAACTAATTCAATTTCAGACAGATGGCGCCTCACAGGCATGAAGGTCAGTGGGTTTCACCATCACTGTTGAATTTCCCCAGGTGCAAGTCACCAATCAAGGCACCAAGTAACTGGCCAGCTAGATTCATCAACAGGCAGGACATACACTCCATTCATGTGCGTGCATGCTTACGTGCTTGCCTTTCTGGAAACTGCCACCACTGTTTCATCTCTGATAATTCAAGATGTCACAGCTTTTCATTCTATCTGCTAATCTCTATGAATGGGTTTTAGAGGTTAAGTTGTATTTTTGAAAAGATGTCTACTTGTTCGTGTTTGGCACTTTGTGATAGTTCCACAGAGGTGCTGAAGCTGAAGCCATCTGTCCACTAGGACTATCAGCAAAGAGACCTTTGGCCTCTGTAGTTATGATCGTGGTACTTTATCTGGTCGAGTGTTACCGGTGTTGGACGATCTGAGCTACAGGGAGAGGCTGAACAGGCTGGGACTGTTTTCCCTGGAGCGTCAGAGGCCGAAGGGTGACCTTACAGAGATTTACAAAATTATGAGGGGCATGGATACGATAAATAGGCATAGTCTTTTCCCTGGGGTCGGGGAGTCCAGAACTAGAGGGCATAGGTTTAGGGTGAGAGGGGAAAGATATAAAAGAGACCGAAGGGGCAATTTTTTCACACAGAGGGTGGTACGTGTATGGAATGAGCTGCCAGAGGATGTGGTCGAGCATGGTACAATTGCAACATTTAAGAGGTATTTGGATGGGTATATGAATAGGAAGGGTTTGGAGGGATATGGGTTGGGTGCTGGCAGGTGGGACTAGATTGGGTTGGGATATCTGGTCGGCATGGATGGGTTGGACCGAAGGGTCTGTTTCCATGCTGTACATCTCTATGACTCTATGACTCTATGAGTGGTATATGCAGTGCACGTCTACAAGGTTGTCATGCATTTCGATCACTGCACTCTCATTTATGAACTTCTGTAATTAATTTAGGCTGCGTGATATGATGACTTATAAAGCTTTACACTTTGTTTTTATGTAAAAATACATGCTATTCTGTTTTATACCATAGAAGTGTAAATCTTGAATACAACGGATTCACACAGTTGGTCAGAGGATCAGGGGTAGCAGAAGCTGGAATAAGAGAAAGAAGTAGACAATGAGAAGGAGGGAGGTATAAATCACTCAGGTGCCTAGCCTCCCAGGGATGTTGCAGGTCTGATGTGCCCCTGAGGAATTCATGTGATGCCATCAACATCAGTAAACATCTAATGTAAGCACATTCCGTTAAACCCTTCTAAGCTAGGAGGATGGCATTCTCTGGAACTTAGTTTGAATTGTCTGTGAACACACTGTCATTGAAGAGGTAATGTTGAGTAGATCCACACAACTGCCAATGAAGGATGTATACCTGTGCAGAGGTTTAACTTTCTAATCAAGAACCCTTTCTCCTTTCATCAGTTCATCTCTCTTCTGTACCACTATTAATAAAAGGAAGTTGAAATGCTAGCCTTCAAGTGTCTACATTTACATATTGTTCAAAAAGCGAAAGTTTGCACAGTTACAGTTCAAACAAATCCCAATTACTACTCATTACTCTGCCTCATGGAGATGTTTCTGCTATTGATCACTTCTTTCACCTGTCTCTTTGTGGATGAGATAGAGACAGCCTGTTCCCTAGTTTCTGGTCTGGCTGAGATGTGTGTGGCAATCATTCTTGTCATGGAGGTACCAATGAGGACCTGAGGAAACTCCCATAATTTGGGTTCAATCTGTTAGTTCTCATCTAATTAGAGATCTTACATCTGTGTAAAACTATGTTCTTCAACTTTTGAAAGGGACTGCCCATTGGTGCCTCCTCCTGAATGCGTGAGAGACAAAAAAAACCCAGCAGATGCTGGAATCCATTGTAGAAGAAGTCAATGTTTTGGGTATAACCCTTCAGGAAGAATGTTGACTTCTCCATCTCCTGATGCTGCCTGCTTGCTGTTCTCCTTCCAGCCTCCTGCTTGTCTACTTTGTCCTCCTGAATGCTAGCAACTTAAAAAAGATCATTTTTAAGTGTTTCTTATTATGTCTTTCCTCATCAGACGACAGAAGAAGAGAAAGATTTACAACAGAAAATTAAGATAATCTGGGAAAATCTGTTTGATGAGGCACGTAAGATTGACCGCAGGCTAGGCACTGTAAAGAAGAAGTTCACTAAGGTAATTAATATTACTGCTCATTTGTTTCCTGTACTGTTACTGTTATCTTTGTTATCTCCAAAACTCTAATGCTAACCTGTCAGTCTCCCAGCTTCCACTCTCTAAAATTGCGCTGACCCAAATCTCTGCTCTTCTAAATCACAATGAGTAGTACTGCCCTGCCAGTAGCAGTGGTGGACTCTCCCTCTTTATGGGCATTTAAACAGGCATTGGATAGGCATATGGAGGATAGTGGGCTAGTGTAGGTTAAGTGGGCTTGGATCTGCACAACGTCGAGGGCCAAAGGGCCTGTCCTGCGCTGTATTTTTCTATGTTCTATGAGTCCCTTTTGTTCATCTGTCCTGTACATTCTGATCTACATTGACTTCCTGTTCAGGAATAAGATTTTAAGATTCCCATGCTTGTTTTGAAATTCCTGTATACCTTGGCCTTCTCTATATTAATGGCTACAGTCCTCTGAGTTATTTGCACTTTTTCAATTTGAGAAATCACCATTGTTAGTAAGTCCTTAGCCTCTGTAACTCCCTCCCTAAACTTCTCTACTCCCTCTGCAGGGAGTAGAGAAGCTGGACATTTGAGGGGTGTGGTGTATTGGTAATGATTTGAATTTGTGAAGATGCATGAAAACATGCTTGGGTTTGCAGAGTAAAACTGTTTGTGAAACTTGCTAAAATGACAGCCAATTTCTTGTCAGATCTAGTCCACTGACTTTATGTTGTTCTGTAAGTGCCAACAAATTTCATATGTCTACCTTTTTCTTTCATTGATGTTATTTGAATAAATACTTAATTTATTTGTTTGTTTTGGGAAATGTGAGCCAGCAGCAGAATCGGTATTTACTGCCTATCCTTAGCTGCACCAAAACCAGTGGTGGACCTATTCCATGAACTCAAAGAGTGTGGTGCTGGAAAAACACAGCTCGTCAGGCAGCACCTGAGGAACAGGAGAATCGATGTTTCAAGCATAAGCTCTTCATAAAGTCGATTCTCCTGCTCGTTGAATGCTGCCTGACTGGCTGTGCTTTTCCAGCACCACACTCTTTGACTCTGATCTCCAGCATCTGCAGTCCTCACTTTCTCCTATTCCATAAACTGCTGAATCCAAATGATGACAGAGATCCTACAGCAATGTTAGCCCTGAAATGGGCCAAATGGCCAACTTCCACACTGTAGGGATTCTATGATCTATGAAATCCCAGTATATCCATCCAGCAGCAATGGGTTGAAATTATTACAGACTTCATTGCATTTTTGCTCACACAACTGTATCAATACTTATCTTTATGAACTTCCTGTTGATTCTGCATCCAGTGAGACTTTTTTTTCCCTGTTCCATCTAACACTATCTAAAGTAGTTTTCATTATTGGATTTCAGACCACTATGCAAGAAATCAAAACATTTGCATCAAATCTTGCTGCTTTTGCTTCAAGATTCCGACAGCAAGGCCCAGGTTCTGTGGGAGAAGATTTGGATCGAGGTTAGCGAACCAAACCAAACAACTAAGCTTATGCAAACCGAAAATTATGTGCTCTATAAACATTGTAATGTAATTGATTTTCTCAAAGAATTAACTATACAAAGGGATTAAGTTGGGAGTTTTCATAATCTTGCTAATTCCATTTACATTAATTTTCAGTGATGCGTGTAATTTTTTTATTGAATCACAGAATAGTTCAAATGGATATGGCAGAGGAAACATTTTTAATCCTTCAGCTTAATGCCAGGGCTTTTCCATTTTCCCACCCCCTCAAAAAGATGTTCTTCTTTAGATAATTAGTAAATACACTTTTGAAAGTTAAGGACAAGAGGGCATAGCCTCAAGATTAGAGGAAGCAGATTTAGGACTGAATTGAGAAGGAACTTCTTCACCCAGAGTGTTGTAAATCTATGGAATTTCTTGCCCAGGGAAGTAGTTGATGCTACTTCAGTAAATGTTTTTAAAGCTAAGGTAGATTTTTTTTTGAACAATAAAGGAATTAAGAGATACCGCGAGAGCGCGGGTAAATGGATCTGAGTCCACAAAGAGATCAGCCATGATCTTATTGAATGGCGGAGAAGGCTTAAAAGGCTGGATGACCTACTCTTGCTCCTAGTTCTTATGTTCTTATGTCCTAAGACGAGTCTGCCTTCAGGTGGTGAAACATTAGTGTGGGGAGGAGGTATAACCAACATAGGGATAGAATTCATGCTCTGAAGTTGTTTGGCTCAATGTGGAATCCTAAAACCTGTAAAGTGCCAAAGCAGAAAATGAGGTGCTATTCCTGCAGCTTGTACTTGTCTTCACTGGAACAGAGTGGTAGATTTAAGACTGAAACGTTAACATGAAAGCAAAATAATAGCTAGAAAACGGAGAATTGTGGAACTGACATAAATTGTCAGAAAAATCACAAATGTAAGTGGGAAGATAGTAGTCAAGGTCAGGGTCATTCTTACAGACTATGTAGATATGTTCCTCAAATCAAACCTCATAACAACCTGGTCCAATCATGGTAGAAAGTGCTGAATTCCAGAGAGGAGGTGAGAGTAACATCCCATTCAACTTGTTCAACCTATGCCTCTAGTTTTGGACTCTTTATACTCTTAGATAATTTTCTTCACTGTCCATGATACTACCAATTTTGGTGTCAGATGCAAATGTACTAACCATGCCTCCTATATTCTCATCCAAAGCATTCTTATTAATGACCAACAACAGAGATCCAGCACCAATCCTTGAGGCACACCACTGTTCGCAGGCCTTAAGTCTGAACAGCAATCCTCTACCATCATCTTCTGTCTGCAACCATCAAGCCAATGTTGTATCCAGTTGGCTAGCTTTCCCTTTTCCCATGTAATCTAACTTTGCTAACCAGTCTACCATGCAGAACCTTGTCAAGGGCCTTGCTAAACTCAATGTAGACAATGTCTACAATTTTGCCTTCATCTATCTTCTTGGTCACCTCTTCAAAAAACTCAAACAAAAGTTTTTAAGCCACAATTTCCCTGCATAAAACAATGCTGACTATCCCAAATCAGTCCATGCCTTTAGATCCTGTCTGTCACATTTCCCTCCAACAACTTGCCCACTACTGACATCAGGGACACCAGTCAGTAGGTCCTGGGCTTTTCCTTGCAGCTTTTCTTAAATAATAGCACAACATTAGTTACCCTTCAGTCTTCCAGCATCTCCTCTGTGGCTGTTAATGATACAATATCTTTGCTAGCTGCCTGCATTTTCTTCACTAGCTTCCCATAATGGCCTGAGCTATACTTGATCAGGCCTGGGGAACTTATCTACCTTTATGAGCTTTAAGACCTCTTCTAGCATCTCCTTGTCTGTCATGTGGACTCTTAGTAAAACATCACAATTCATTTCCCTGAATTCCCTGACTTCCATTGTCCTTCTCCACAGTAAATACTGATGCACAATATTCGTTTAAGATTTCACCCCTCTCCTGTGGTTCCACACGTAAATGGCTTTGTTGATCTTTAAGGGACCCTATTATCTCCCTAAATACCCTTTTGCCTTTAATACTTTGCTTGTAGAATCCTTTTGGAACCTTTCCTGCCATAGGTATTTCATGTCCCCTTTTTCTTCCTGAGTTCCTTCTTGGGTATACTCCTACACCCCTGATACTCCTTAAGGGATTCATTTAATCCCAGCTGTCTAGGCCTGACATATACCTCTTCCTTTTCTTGACCAGAGCCTCAATATCACTCGTCATTCAGTGTTTCCTGCTTCTGTCAGCCTTGCCCTTCACACTAGCAGGAGCATGTTGTCCCTGAACTTTCACTATCTTGCTTTTGAAAGCCTCCCTCATGCCAGACATCCTGCAAGCAGTTGCCCCCAATCAACTTTTGAAAGTTTCTGTCTAATACCTCGAAATTGGCCTTGACCCAATTTAGAACTTTAACTTGTGGACCAGACCTATCCTTTTCTAAAACTATTTAAAACAAATCGAATTATGGTTATTGGTCCCAATGTGCCCCCCCCCCCCACCCCCCACTCACACCTCAGTCACTTGTCCTGCTTTATTTTATAAGAAGAGGTTGAGTTTTTGCCCCTTCTCTAGTAGGGCAATCTACACATTGATTGAGAAAATATTTTTGAACACACTTAACAAATTCCTCCCCATCCAAACTCGTAACACTATGGCTGTCCCAGTATATATTTGGAAAGTTAGAATGCTGTCCTGTGATTGCGGAGATTAGAACGAGGTCAGCCAGGTGGACCTTATAGAGTATGAGTTCTGTGATTGGGGTTGATGACCTGGTCCAATCAGGGATCCCCAGCTGCCAGACGTAAAATGGAGTGTCAGAAGTACTGTTCACTCTGTAAAGCGGCCCTGTGCTAGCTTCGTTAGTGTCATGCACTATGCACATGTAAATAAAAGGTGACTTGGTGATAGGATGCCATCCTTTGTGGAATTATTTCAACTACAATCCTATTATTCTTAAAGCTATCTGCAATTTCCCTACATATTTGCTCCTCAGTTTCCCACTGACTACTGGGGGGCGGATAGTATGACTCCATTAATGTGATCACTCCTTTCTTATTGCTCAGTTCCACCTGCGCCTTCACTGAATGATCTCCAGGAATATCCTCATTAAGTGCTGCCGTGATGTCTTCCCTAACCATAAATGCCACTCTCCCTCCTCTTGTTTTTTTTCCTATGACGTCTGTACCCTGGAACAATGAGCTGCCAGTCCCTACCTCAACCACATTTCTGTAATATCTATGATATTCCAGTCCCATGTTCCAAACCACGCCCTGTATTATTCTGCATTAACTGTCAGGCTACTTGTATTGAAATAAATGCAGTTTAGTTCATCAGCCTTCACTTGTTCTCTGCCATGCTGTTGCCAACCTTGTCTGTTTAACTTTCTTGCTTTAACTTCTGTATCAGCCTAGACCTTCTGTCTTGTCCCACTACTCCTTAGAGTCCCATCCCCTGCCAGACTATTTTAAATTGTTTTTAAACTGGTTTAAAAATTGTTCAAAGTGAGAATGAGTTCAGCCCAGGAGAAGAGGGTGTGGTTGATGGGGGACTATTCTGGCCGTCTTTTAAGGAAAACCCAGAGACCCTTCAGACCATCCTGGATGGGGGAATGAATGTGTAGAAGGATTGTGAATGCATTGTTAAGAGGATGGCCTGAAAACTAGGGAGTGTGGAATTAACATAAATTGTCAGAAAAATCACAAGTGTAAGTGAGAAGGCACTGGACAATGAGGGAAAAGCAAGTGTCAAGAATGGAAGAAATAAATTCAGTGGGGCAGGAACAGGTTGAAACAATGGGTTTGCCAGGGCATCCTGTCTAGATTTTGGAGAGGAGGTAGAGGTGGACTTTGTGGGATCATGGTCCAGGTGTAGATTGGAAGAAGTGTCTGAGAGTTGGTACTCAGCCCCTGCCAGTTAGAGATCTGTGCACCATCTAGTGACAGCACCCCTCCTTATCAAGAGGTTTGATAACCAAGTTAGGTTTAAACCTGAGAGAACAGAGTGCAGCAAGTTCAGAAGGAGTTGAAAAATGTGGTGCTGGAAAAACACAGCAGGCCAGGTAGCATCCGAGGAGCGGGAGAATCAACGTTTCGGGCATAAGCCCTTCTTCAGGAATGAAGCTGGTGTGCCAAGCAGGCTGAGATAAAAGGTAAGGGGAGAGGGAATTTGGGGGAGGGGTGCTGGGAATACGATAGGTGGAAGGAGGTGAGGGTGCGGGTGATAGACCGGAGAGGGGGTGGGGGCGGAGAGATTGGGAAGAAGTTTGCAGGTTGAGAGGGAGGTGCTGAATCCGAGGGTTGGGACTGAGATAAGGTGGGGGAAGGGGAAATGAGGAAGCTGAGAAATCTACGTTCATCCCTTGTGGTTGGAGGGATCCTAGGCGCAAGATGAGGCGCTGTTCCTCCAGGCATCGTGTGGCCAGGGTCTAGCGATGGAGGAGGCCAAGGTCCTGCATGTCATTAGCAGAGTGGAAGGGAGAGCTAAAGTGTTCAGCCACGGGGCGGTTGGGTTGGTTGGTGCGGGTGTTCCAGAAGTGTTCTCTGAGACGTTCCGCAAGTAGGCGGCCTGTCTCCCCAATGTAGAGGAGACCACATCGGGTGCATTGGATGCAGTAAAGATGTGTGTGGAGGTGTAGGTGAATTTGTGATGGATATAGAAGGATCCATTGGGGCCTTGGAGGGAAGTGAGGAGGGAGGTGTGGGCGCAAGTTTTGCACTTCTTGCGGTTGCAGGGGAAGGTGCCGAGAGTGGAGGTTGGATTGGTGGGGGATGTGGACCTGATGAAGGAGTCGTGGAGGGAGTGGTCTCTCCTGAATGCTGATAGGGGTGGGGAGGGAAATATATCCCTGGTGGGAGGATCAGTTTGGAGGTGTCGGAAATGACGGAGGATGATATGATGTATCTGGAGGTTGGTGGGTGGTAGGTGAGGACCAGTGGGGTTCTGTCCTGGTGGCGATTGGAGGGGCGGGGTTTCAAGGGCGGAGGTGCGGGAAGTGGAGGAGATGCAGTGGAGAGTGTTGTCGACCATGTTGGAGGGGAAATTGCTGTCTTTGAAGAAGGAGGCCATTTGAGTTGTTCGGTGTTGGAATTGGTCCTCCTGGGTGCAGATGCGGCGGAGGCAGAGGAATTGGGAATATGGGATAGCATTTTTACAGGGGGCAGGGTGGGATATAGAATTTGTGATGGATATAGAAGGATCCATTGGAGCCTTGGAGGGAGGTGAGGGGGGAGGTGTGGCTGCAAGTTTTGCACTTCTTGCGGTTGCAGGGGAAGGTGCTGAGAGTGGAGGTTGGGTTGGTGGGGGATGTGGACCTGATGAGGGAGTATTCACTAATTGGGAATATGAGATGACGTTTTTACAGGGGGCAGGGTGGGAGGAGGTGTAATCTAGGTAGATGTGGGAGTCGGTCGGTTTGTAGTAAATGTCTGTGTTAGTCGGTCACCCGAGATAGAAATGGAGAGGTCTAGGAAAGGGAGGGAGGACTCTGAGACAGTCCAGGTAAATTTGAGGTCGGGGTGGAAGGTGTTAGTATAGTGGATGTACTGTTCAACCTCCTCGTGGGAGCACGAGGTAGCGCCAATACAATCATCGATGTAGCAGAGGAAAAGGTGGGGGGTGGTGCCAGTGTAGCTGCGGAAGATGGACTGTTCCACATATCCGACGAAGAGGCAGGCATAGCTGGGGCCCATGTGGGTGCCCATTGCTACTCCTTTGGTTTGGAAGAAGTGGGAGGATTGGAAGGAGAAGTTGTTAAGAGTGAGGACCAGTTCAGTTCAGTTCAGTTGGTACTCCAGCATCTGCAGTCCTCACTTCCTAGGACACAGGTTAGAGTGGGAGAGGGGAAAGAAGCAATGAAAACAGCTGATTGCAGGTTGACAATTCTCAATGAAGAGATTAAATGTAGAGGAGACCAGAGAGAGGACTCCCACTAAAGGGAGAGTATTGGAAAGGAGTGAAAGAGTTTGTCAAACAAGGAGAGCATTGTTGTCCAAATAAGTGGGCATGGAGACAAAGGCACTGAAAAGGTGAAGCAGTAACATAGTGCTAATGTCACCAGATTAGTAATACAGAACCCCAAACTAATGCTGTGGGAACTTGGCTGAAATGGAAATGGAGACCAGGATAGTTTTGAGATAGCATGAGGTGGTGCTGATGGAGAGAATGGTTGAGAATATGCATGTGGACACATGGCACCAAGCATGAATCTCAGGAGGCAGTGAGAGCAGTTGTCTGAGGAGTATTCTATTTCTCGGTGATGCCAATAATCCTGGTAGATTTGAATCGTGAAGGATGGAATTTCAGCTGAAATCCACTTGGGGTGGCTGGGTAGGTGCTGGAAACTGTTACTGAGGAAGGAGATGTGGCTGTGTAAATGAGTGGAATGGATAGCGAGAGTGCTCAGATCAAAAGAAAGGGAGTACTAATAGGTAGGAAAGGAGAGATACAGTCCATGCCACAATTTATGCTCCCAATGAACATCCTCCTGTCCATTTCATTTCAACCTCTGAACACCTCCTTCTATTCCTTTCCCCGTTGTAAATAAATATTGCTTCTCATTTATATTCAGGAAAAGCTGCCAATTTCACAATACAGTTTATTTGATCATTGTTTAATGCAGGGCTTGAGATCTTGGGAAAATTTGAAAACGAGGTGGAAGAATTTGAACGAAACCGTCAAGAATTGGCGAATGCTGAAAAGCTTTTTGATCTGTCGATTACAATGCACCCTGAGCTGCTGTCACTTCAGAAGGAAATTAAAGGCTTGCGACTGATCTATGACATTTACAAGGCACAGCGGGTATGTTTGTATAGCTTAATTAAAGTATTCACATGTTTTCTAATAATACTTGCTGTATTGGAACTATGGAGTGTGTGATTATTGCATAAGCTTTGTCTCTTGGGAAAATCTGTTGTGTCTGAAACCCCAATGATTTCAAAAGACTTGCATAATATCTAGCATAGTACTATATTTCTGCATCATCCCACACAAAGAAATTCAATAAAAGTTCACTGATGACATAGCACAGTTAAGTGTTAAGAGATGGAATCATGAAAGAAAGGCATATTGATTTCTTGCTCTGCTTAGCTGACTTGCTAATGAGTTCATCCATGGTGCTGAAGTGGAGATAAAGTATTGTCAGTAAAGTAAGGGGCTCTCACTCTGTCAGATACATGCACTGACTGATACTTGATCAGGAAAAGCATTGAATATGGTGTTTTAACCATACATTGGACGTGAGAAGATGATTTTGTTTAAAATGGCTTCCTAATTCAAGGTAAACTGGAGTAAGGAGAAGGAACGTGTGACATGTTACAGGGTGTACCTTACAATAAGTCTCTGTTGCTATATGGCTATGGGGCCCAGGTTGAATGCACATGCCAGGTACAGCACCTGAAAAGAAAGGACAGAGCAAATAATTTACTCACATTTAGATGTGCAGACTCTCAGACAGTTTGATTCATAAAACCCCTAAAAACAGCGAGAAAGATTGGAGAATACCAGCTGCTGTGAGTAGCAGGGAAAAGGCTGTTCTCTATTAGCTAGCATGCAGAATGCCGGCGTGAGCTTGACCCTGTAGAAGATTTGGCAAGAACTTCACCAGTGTGACCATGCAGCTGATTAGAGGATTCCGAGAAGGCTGAGGGAAGCAAATTCGAACAATCTTAGGCTGTCATGACTCAACAAAATGAGGGAAACATATCTTTTGGAAGCTGGAGGTAACATTAGATTGTAAAGACTAAAGGCAGAATTGTCTACTGCCTTGAGCAACATGCGCAATGGCAAGAAAATTGGGAATGTATGAAGACATGATTATAAATAGGTTAAGTAAATCACTAAAAATCAAGCAAATGGAATATCATGTGAGAAAATGCGAAACTATCTATTTTTGAGGAAGAATAAAAAAAAATTTAAAAGCTGAGTGCTTTCAGAGTTCTGAAATGTGTAAGTACATAGGCATAGTACTGTATGAACTACAGAAGGTTAACATGTAGGAACAATCAGTAATTAGGAAAATAGACTGTTATTGTTTATTGCATGGGGAATTGAATATAAAAATATACAGTTATGATTCAGATGTACAAGGCATTGGTGAAAACACTTCTAGAGTGATGCAGATAATATTGGTCTCATTATACAAGAATGCATGTAATGCTTTTGATATAGTTCAGAGAAGGTTTGCCAGACTAATACTTGCATTGGGGTAGTGGGGGAGAGGTTGGTGGTGGTGATGGTGTTTTGGTCACCTTAAGGGGCAAGAGTGAACAGGCTAGACTTGTATCTGCTGGAGATCTGAAGAGTAAGAGGCGAATTAATTGAAATATGTAAGGTCCTGAGAGGGCTTGAGAAGGTGCATGTGGAGAGGACATTTTATCAATGGGATAATCTAGAACTAAGGGTCACTGTTTAAAAAATAAGTCTCACCCATTTAAGAGAGTGATGAGGACTTTTTTATTCCTCTCACAGAATCATAAGTCTTTGGAACTCTCTTCCTGAACAGGCAGTAGAAGCAAAATCCTTGAATAGTTTCAAGGCAGAGGTAGATACATTCTTGAAAAGCAAGAGGGGGAAAGGTCATTGTTCATGATGGAATATGGAGTAATGAGATTAACCATGATTCTGTTGAACATTGGAGCAGTCTTCAGGGGCTGAGTGGCCTCATCCTGTTCTTTGTTTCTATGTTCAAAATGGGAAAACTTGTTCTTGGTGTGCTGAGATGACTGAGCAAAGCTCATGCTGAGTCAGACGGTGAAAAGCAAAAGGAATTTGTAAACTGTTTGAAAAAAAGTGTCAGTTTTTAAAATCTTTTATTGACATAACTTTAACAAGATTCTTAAAGCAGCTAAAGAGGATTCTGTTAATCAGAAAAACAGTTTGCACAAAAAGAGGCTGTTAACTACCTCATAATCTCACAGAAAAGGATACTAAAAGTTTAAATCATGGAATTGAATTTGAAGATTAAAGTAAATCTGCATTTAAGCAAGACAAAAACAAATCAGATGTTTGCCTGTTTTAGAATTTCTTTACAGGGTTGGACATGAAAATACCTGGAAGCATGGAAGAGAATAGCTATCAGGTATTAAAAACTGAACTGGGTGATTAAGGGATTATAATGAAAGGGCAACCAAATTGTCTACATAATATATGTTTTTTTAAAAGAACAGAGAGAATGACTGAATCCAGTGGGTAAGAAACAATATGACAGAGAATTATTTCTGAGTATACAATTTATCTGAGAGCCCATGGAATTATCAGAGAGAAACATAGTTAATATTTCAGATTGATGAAGGCCCATCCTAACATTTCTGATGGAAAGATGCATCACTCTCTTTCTCTCTCCATAGTTGGTGCCTGATCTATTGGTTATTTCTAGCATTTCCTGTTTTCATTTCAGATTTTCAATACTCACTCTATTTTGCCTTTCTTTAAACTTGTTGCCATCTTGTAGACTGCTAAAGAGGAATGGTCTGAGACATTATGGGCAGATCTAAATGTACAACTGCTTCAAGAAGGAATTGATGGGTTTCTGAAAGCTTTCAGAAAACTACCAAAAGATGTCCGTAGCCTCTCAGTTGGTTTCCATCTGGAATCGCAAATGAAAGAATTTAAGGAATCCATTCCTTTGTTATTGGACTTGAAAAATGAGGCATTAAGAGACAGGTTAGTTATATTATCTTTTCCAGTTCAGATTGCTTCAATCAAAGTATAAACAGACTTGGTAAACTCAAGCACTCCACATTAGCATGAGAATCACGCTGCATCTTTGTCTAAGAGTATTCTAAAACTTACAGAATTGTGGTCACTGTTCCCAAAGAAACCTCCCACCGCAACTTCTACCACCTGTCCTGGCTCGTTCCCCAGTACCAGATCCAATATGACCCCTTCTCTCGTCGCACTATTGACATACTGCTCTAGAAAACTCTCCTGGACACTTCTTATAAATTCTACCCCATCCAGACCTCTGACACTAAGTATATCCCAGTCAATGTTGGGAAAATTAAAATTTCCCATTACCACTACCCTACTGCCTCTACATCTTTCCATAATCTGTTTACCTATTTGTTCTTCTATCTCACCCTCACTGTGAGAAGCCTGCAGTACAGCCCCAACAATGTAACTGCACCCTTCTTATTTCTCAGCTCCACCCATAACGCTTTGGAGAGGGTGCAGAGAAGGTTTACGAGGATGTTGCCTGGTATGGAATGTGCTAGCTATGAAGAGAAATTGAGTAAGTTAGGATTGTTTTCATTAGAAAAAAGGAAATTGAGGGGGGACCTGATTGAGGTTCAAAAAATCATGAAGGGTAAAGACAGAGTAGATAGAGATAAGCTTTTTCCCAGGGTGAAGGATTCAATAATGAAAGGTCACACTTTCAAGGTGAGAAGTGAAAACTTAAAGGGGGATACATGTGGCAAGTACTTTACACAGAGGGTGGTGGGTGCCTGGAACGCATTGCCAGTAGAGTCAGGCACGCTAGATTCATTTAAGATGTGACTGGACAGATGCATGAGTAGGTGGGAAGCAGAGGAATACAGAAGCTTAGGAATTGGGCGACAGGTTTAGACAGTAAATTTGGATTGGCCCAGACTTGGAGGGCCGAAGGGCCTGTTCCTGGGCTGTAAATTCTTTTTAGATTAGTTACAGTGTGGAAACAGGCCCTTCGGCCCAACAAGTCCACACCGACCCGCTGAAGCGCAACCCACCCATACGTTTATCCCTTCACCTAACACTACGGGCAATTTAGCATGGCCAATTCACCTAACCTGCACATTTTTGGACTGTGGGAGGAAATCGGAGCACCCGGAGGAAAACCACGCAGACAGGGGGAGAATGTGCAAACTCCACACAGTTCAGTCCCTGAGGTGGGAATTGAACCCGGGTCTCTGGCGCTGTGAGGCAGCAGTGCTAACCACTGTACCACTGTGTTCTTTGTTCTTTAATATGACTTGAAAGAAGTTCTGGGATTTACATATTAATGAAGCAACACCTGACACCCATTTTAAAAGATGAAAGACCTAACAGCAATCTAGGTATGTTTAATATATCATTCCAGTTGCATGACACTGTAATCTTTTGCTATAAATTCTGTGTTTTATGATCCTGCTCCACAGCTGCCTGATGAAGAAGCAGCGCTCCGAAAACTAGTACTTTCAAAGAAACCTGTTGGACAATAACCTGGTGTTATGTGATTTTTACTTTTAATAAGGTCACCACTCATTCTTTTAATTTAACAGTAACGGGTTCAGTCACCCAATCTTTCCTCATTGGTATCTACATGTACCAGGACAACTGAATCTTCTCCCTCCCATTCTAATTTTCTCTTCAGCCCAGATGAGATATCCTCAACCCAGGCACCAGGCAGGCAACACAGCCTTCTGGACATTTGATAATGGCCACAGAGAACAGTGTCTGTATAGACCCATTACTCCATATTAGTCTGAGTACTCCACATGAGCTTGAGTACTCCACATCAGCTTCAATACTTCAATACAGCACAGAAACAGACTCTTCAGTCCAGCTTGTCCATGCTGACCAGATATCCCAACCCAATCTAGTCCCACCTGCCAGCACCTGGCCATATACCCATCCAGATGCCTTTTAAATATTGCAAATTGTACTAGCCTTCACCACTTCCTCTGGCAGCTCATTCCATACACGCACCACCCTCTGAGTGAAAATGTTGTCTCTTCACCCCAACTTATTTATCCAATCCATGCCCCTCATGATTTTATAAACCTCTATAAGGTGACCCCTCAGCTCTGACACTCCAGGGAAAATAGCCCCAGCCTGTTCAGCCTCTCCCTATAGCTCAGATCCTGCAACCCTGGCAACATCCTTGTAAATCTTTTCTGAACGTATTAACGTTTCACACCATCTTTCTGATAGGAAGGAAACCAGAATTGCACGCAATATTCCAACAGTGGGCTAGCCAATGTCCTGTACAGCTGCAGCATGACCTCCCAACTCCTGTACTCAATACTCTGACCAATAAAGGAAAGCATACCAAATGCCTTCTTCACTATCCTATCTACTTGCGACTCCACTTTCAAGGAGTTATGAACCTGCACTCCATGAATTCTTTGTTCAACAACACTCCCTAGGACCTTACTATTAATTGTATAAGTCCTACTAAGATTTGCTTTCCCAAAATGCAGCACCTCGCATTTATGTGAATTAAACTCCATCTGCCACTTCTCAGCCCATTGGCCCATCTGGTCAAGATCCTGTTGTAATCTGAGGTAACCCTCTTTGCTGTCCACTACACCTCCAATTTTGGTGTCACCTGCAAACTTACTAACTGTACCTCTTATGCTGACATCCAATATAAATGATAAAAAGTAGAGGGCCCAGCACCGATCGTTGTGGCACTCCACTGGTCACAGGCCTCCAGTCTGTAAAACAACCGACAACCATCACCCTCTGTCTTCTACCTTTGAGCCAGTTCTGTATCCAAATGACTAGTTCACCCATGAGCTCTCACCTTGCTCACCAGTCTCCCATGGGGAACCTTGTTGAATGCCTTACTGAAGTCTATATAGATCACATCTACCGCTCCTCCCTCATGAATTTTCATTGTTACTTCTTCAGAAAACTCAATCAAGTTTGTGAGACATGATTTCCCACGGACAGAACAATGTTGACTATCCCTAATCAGTCCTTGCCTTCCAAATGCATGTATATCCTGTCCATCAAGATTCCCTCCCAACAACTTGCCCACCACCGACATCAGGTTCACTAGTCTATAGTTCTCTGGCTTGTCCTTACCGCCCTTCTTAAACAGTGGCACCATGTTAGCCAACCTCCAGTCTTCGGGCACCTCACCTGTGACTATTGATGATACAAATATCTCAGTAAGAGGCCTAGCAATCATTTCCCTAGCTTCCCACAGAGTTCTAGGGTATACCTGAGCAGGTCCCGAGGATTTATCCACTTTTATGCATTTCAAGACATCTAGCACTTCCTCCTCTGTAATATGGACAATTTTCAAGATGTCACCATCTATTTCCCTACATTCTGTAACTCCCATGTTCTTTTCCACAATAAATACTGATCGTTTAATATCTCTCCCATTTTCTGTGGCTCCACACAAACGCCACCTTGCTGATCTTTGAGGGGCCCTATTCTCTCCCTAGTTACCCTTTTGTCCTTAATATGTTTGTAAAAACACTTTGGATTCTCCTTAACTCAATTTTGCCAAAGCTATCTCTTGTCCCCTTTTTGCTCTCCTGATTTCTCTCAAGTATATTCCCTACTGCCTTTATACTCTTCTAAGGATTCACTCGATCTATCCTGTCTATACCTGACATATGCTTCTTTCTTCTTAACCAAACCTTCAATTTCTTTAGTCATCCAGCATTCTCTATACCTACCAGCCTTCCCTTTCACCCTGACAGGAATATACTTTCTCTGGACTCTCGTTATCTCATTTTTGTAGGATTCCCATTTTCCTGCCATCCCTTTACTTGCGAAGATCAGCACCCGCCCCCCCCCCCCGCTCCAATCAGCGTTTGAAAGTTCTTGCCTAAATATTGGCCCCCCCCTTCCAATTTAGAACTTCAACTTGTAGATCTGGTCTATCCTTTTCCATCACTATTTTAAAACTAATAAAATCATGGTCGTTGCCCCCAAAGTGCTCTACCACTTACATCTCAGTCACCTGCCCTGCCTTATTTACCAAGAGTAGGTCAGGTTTTGCACCTTCTCTAGTTCTTACATTGTCACTGAATCAGAAAATTTTCTTGTACACACTTAACAAATTCCTCTCCATCTAAACCCTTAAGACTATGGCCTTAAGGGTTTGGAAAGTTATGTCTATGTTTAGAAAGTTAAAATCCCCTACCATAACCACCATAACTGAGATCTCCTTATAAATTTGTTTCTCAATTTCCCTCTGACTATTAGGGAATCTGTAATACAATCCCAATAAGATGATCATGCCTTTCTTATTTCTCAGTTCCAACCAAATAACTTCTGAGGATGTATTTCCGGGAATGTCCTCCCTCAGTACAGCTGTGATGCTAAGCCTTATCAAAAATGCCACTCCCCCTCCTCTCTTGCCTCCCTTTCTGTCCTTCCTGTAGCATTTGTATCCTTGAACATGAAGCTGCCAGTCCTGTCCATCCCTGAGCCATGTTTCTGTAATTGCTATGATATCCCAGTCACATGTTCCTAACCGTGCCCTGAGTTCATCTGCCTTCCCTGTTAGGCCTCTTGCATTGAAATAAATGCAGTTTAATTTATCAGTCCTACCTTGTTCTCTGCTTTTGTCCCTGCCTGCCCTGACTGTTTGACTCGCCTTTGTTCTCAACTGTGCCAGACTCAGACTGAAATCTTTCCCCCCTTCCTCCCACCTTACGAGTTTAAATCCTCCCAAGCAGCTCCAGCAAATGTCCCTGCCAGTATATTAGTGCCCTTCCAATTTAGGTGCAATCCATCCTTCTTGTACAGATAATTTCTACTCCAAAAGAGATTCCAATGATCCAAAAATGTGAATCCTTCTCCCATACACCAGCTCCTCAGCCATGCATTCATCTGCTCCATTCTCCTATTCCTTCCCTCACTAGCTCGTAGCACCAGAAGTAATCCAGATATTACTACTCTCGAGGACCTCCTTTTTAAATTGCTACTGAACTCTGTAGTCTCCCTTCAGAATCTCAACGTTTTCCCTTCCAATGTCGTTAGTTCCAATGTGTACAATGACCACCTGCTGGTCCCCCTCCCCTTTGAGAACATTCTGCACCCTCTCTTGAGATATCTTTGGCACGAGGGAAGCAACACACCATTCTGATTTTTCATTGCTGGCCACAGAAACGTCTGTCTGTACCTCAAAATAGAGAGTCCCCTAATACAGTCGATCGCTTGGAACCCGACGTACCTCTCGTCACATTAGAGCCTGTCTCAATACCAGAAACTTGGCTGTTCGTGCTACGCACCCCTGAGTATTCATTACCCCCTACATTTTCCAAAACAGCATACTTGTTTGAAATGGGGATAGTCACAGAAGACTCCTGCACAATCTGCCTACCTCTCTTACCTGTAACTGTGTCTGGGACTTTCCCTCCTTCCTATAACTGCAATCTATCTCATCCCCTTGCTCTTGTAAATTCCTCATTGCCTCTAACTGCCTCTCCAACTGATCCATTCGATCTGATAGAATTCGCAACCAACAGCATTTATTGCAGATATAATCCTCAGTAACACGTAAACGCTCCCTAAACTCCCACTGCCGCATATCACTCTACTGAGGGCCATTTTTGTTTCTTTCAATCGACAGACCCGGAAAATTGCACTGTCTTATTTCTCTCCAAAACACTTTTCCAGGTTAAATTAGTACTGATGGCTTATATTTTAAATTTAATCAAGAGACATAGCTCAATGAAGCGTATAATCGAGAAAGAACACCACTCTACTCACTACTGCAGACTTATTTTAAGGCCGCGCTTAAAATCCGCTTATCTGCTTTTGTGCTGTGAGCTTTCCCATATAGGTTCCTCCAAGATCAGTTGAGAATTTCACTGTTTTTTAATTTTCCCAGTTGCACTCCGATGTAAAGCAATACATGAATTCAACAGCAAAGGCAGTAACTGCTAACTCTGTCAGTCAGCAATGTGGGTTTCTCCCTCTCTCTCTCTCTCCTGCACTGTCCTCACCATGTGTTTCCTTTGTCTGCTCTTCTCCCTTTTAAAACTGCTGTTGTTTTGACTTTTTTTCTCCAGAATTCCAAAACATTGCAACAGCATATAAAACAGTAATTGCTGCTCCTAGAATTTGAGGTCATCACCTCCAACACCTAAAACACCTCAAAAAACGAGCAGCTGTTACAGCTAGAAATTTTTCCTGTCCTCCATCGATTACCCAGCATCGACATCAGTATGAGTATTTGACATTTGTTTGAGCTTTGTATTATGGCTTGAATGTTCCAATGTAATCCATCTACTGTATAAATTGTGTGCAGAGCCTCACAAATACAATTTAATTTCTAGGCACTGGAAAACGTTAATGGCAAGGACAGACACACAGTTTGAGATGCGAACTGAAACATTTACATTAGCAAATATGTTCGCTATGCAACTTCACAAATACAGTGATGTTATAGGTGATATTGTTACTGCAGCCATCAAAGAACTTGGTATTGAGAAGGTGAGCTCATTTGAAAACTAATGCTTAAAACCCACCTTTTGATGATATGAGGTGTATTCCCTGACCCCATTTCCCCACTCTTACACATTCTACAATCCTTTCTTCCTGATGCCCTTCCCTTGGCTGGATTGCCTTTCAGGGTCTCGCCTGCTGGCTGATGAGCCAATGAAAGACCCATGTTGCCTTCTTTGAGAAGGTGTGCTTATGTGTCAATCTTGTAATTAAATAGCTTTCTCAGGCTGAAAGACATTAGAGGTGGGAATCCTGCTGGTCAACCAGAGGCTACCAGGTCTTTTGATTAGCCCTGCCAATGGGAGGCTTTGCTTGTGGCTAGAGCAGCAACTACGGGGTCCATGTTGGGGAGTCACCTAGGTCACAAATAGGTAAGAACAGGAAAAGCTTTGTAAGGTGAGGACCTTTGACAGAGGTGGGTTAGGAGTATAAACAGCAATGCAAAGATTTGTCTCTGAGTGGGACCTCTTCTTTCTGATGAGGTGGTGAATGTATTTGAATGAAGGGGAACCCCCAAACATGCCCCACCCCCACCATGTGCGACCCCAGATTGTCCATACAATTTATTTGTTGTACACTTGACACATACTGACATGTCCAACATGGCATTAATCCCAGCTGACACAGTTCAAGGCTCATCAGCTGTCATTGATTGGCCACTTTAGAATCCTAACTGGTGGCAGAGCGGGAATTGACCATGGGCTTTCCCAGTCCTGCCTGAATTCAGATTGCAGGGTAGGAGGAGTATGGGGAAGTTCAGGCATGCCACCATCCGACTTAATTAAATACCGTCCCATCTCTAAACACAACCAAAGGGAGTCCAACATTCTACCCGATCTCTCAGCATGATCCATGTTCCCTTTGATAATATCAAATTTTGTACAAAATGATTTATTTTTCAATTAAAGGTTTAAAATGTTGCATGATGCTGACAAGTTAATCAATAAACCTCATATACTCAGACTAAATCCCATATGCCACTATTTCAAAATCCAAAATATATAATTAATAGTATTAACACATGTAAATCACAGCTTATGTCACAATTTACACCTTTCAGTATTGAAGTGTAAACACCCGAAGAATGGTATGCTATCTGGGTGATAAAAAGTTTTGAAGAAGGTAATATTGAAAACAAGACTTTTAACTGCTGAGTGTGCTTATTCTGTTTGTAAACAGGGTGTCAAGGAGGTTGTGGATACCTGGGAAACAATGAAATTCACTGTGCAAAAATACTACAAAGGAACTCAAGATCGAGGCTACATTCTGGGATCAGTGGATGATATACTTCAAATACTTGATGACAATGCCATGAATCTGCAGAGCATGGCAGGAAGCAGATTTGTGGGTCCTTTTCTGAAAACAGTGCAGGAGTGGGAGAGAAATCTGTCCTTAATTGGTGAAGTGATTGCGGTAAGGAACCTAGAGATGAGTCTGAGTGTAAAGAACTGCAATGGTTAGGTCAAACCTTGTAAGATGCAACAGTTTCCAAAATCAGATGTATCTGATTAATAAATTATTATACATTGCACAAGGCTTTTGAAAAAATGTGAGTGTCAATTTAGCTTCAGTTACATTTATTGTTTGAGGTTGATTTTAGATCAGTGAGTTTCTAGTTCTGGAATTGTAATCTACCTTTCCATTTTACAGAATCAGAGAGCTGATATTTCCACCATTTTCTGTTTTTATTTGAGATAGTGAAATTGTGTTTATGTGAGGATAGGATAAGAGGAAGTAATGTATGTCCTCAAATCTGTTCCTCCAGTTAGTGAGCTCAGCCTGATCTGTGACTTAATTTCACAGACTTTACTTTCCTTTTCCCATATCTCTTTTTTTCTATTCATTTAGCAAAATTGGACTTTACTGGCTAGGCCAGAACTTATTCCTGATGAAAGGCTTTTGCCCAAAATGTCGATTTTCCTGCTCCTTGGCTGCTGCCTGACCTGATGTGCTTTTCCAGCATCACTCTAATCTAGACTCTGATTTCCAGCATCTGCAGTCCTCACTTTTGCTCAGCACTTATTGCCTGTCCCTCCTGCCCTTGAGAAGGCGAACAAAATCTATCAGTCTCAGGCTTAAAATGAGAAATTGATCTAACATCAATTGCCAAGAGTTAAGTGAGTTCCAAACTTGAATCATCTGCTTATGTGTAGGATTCTTTCCTAATTGCACTTCTGACAAGTCTGCTTTTAAATTTTAGACCACATTTCCTAATCTTAGACTCAACTAGTGAAAATAATTTCTCACTTTCTACCCAATCAGACACCCTTAATATTTTAAAAAGTTCAATTATATTAACCTTTCTTGGGCTAATTTCCCATTTTTACTAAGCAAAAACTATAAATTTGACGGTTGTAGAATATTTGGTACGTGAATATCAATAAAAGAAGCATTTTCTCGCTGTTGTGATGGAATGTGAAACATGGGAATCTCTATTTCAACAGTGAGCAAATATGTGAAGGCCTGATGGGGGAAATTGCACTACATGGTGTGTGGTAGATAATTCAGTGCACTGCTGCAGTTTAAATTACCGTTATGAAAGGTTGACACTGACAACCTAGATCATACCATAGTTAAAGATGAGTGACGTTTTCTCAAAAGATTGGTTTAAAGATCTAATGTTCACTTTTCTCTCTGGAATTTTAATAAAAGGATATTATGGAGTAAGAGAAGAAACTATTCAGGCTGCTGGTTATAGTTAAACTAATAGATATAGGTGTCCTACATCGTTGCAGCATCCTTTCCTTTACTGGAATGAACTTAACTTGTGATCTAGAATCATGGTATATCATTAAATAATACAGCTCTAATACTACCAAATATTATTGAAGGAGTGATATTTTTACAAGGTCTGTAACTGTTTCCAGCAGCGAGTAACTGGAATTATCCTCTGTAGGTTTGGTTGGTGGTGCAAAGAAAATGGATGTATCTGGAGAGCATCTTCATTGGGGGTGACATCCGATCACAACTGCCAGAGGAAGCAAAAAAATTTGATAACATTGATAGAATATTCAAAAAGGTAGTTACTTAAAATTCTTTGGATGCTAAGATGAATAAACGATTTTTACGTATTTGAAAATTGCAGTTTTGAGGCCAGCTCCTTTTAAATTTATCCAGTAGCAGCTACACTGGCAGCCAATAATGAGCTTCCAGCTGTTCCAGAAACTGAGCGAATCCAATTTCTTCCTGCTTCTATCCATGACTCTTATAACACCCTCTGACTTTTGTATCTTCAGTCTCAAAGTAAGCATAAAAATAGCACAGCATGCTGACTTTGTGCCTTCTGTGCTCAACGTAGAGCTCAACAATTTTAACCATAACCACTGCTCCAGGTTTTTTGAACAGTGGGTGTTGGAATGATTCTGCTATGACCACTCACCCCTCCACTAGACCCATGTTTGTTTCTTTCCAAGCTACATTACTGTCCCCTTCTGTCTGTCAATTACATCAACATCCCTTTTGTCATTTTCTTTTTTAATCATTTGTGGGACTTGGGCATCGCTGGCTGGACAGCATTGATAGCCTATCTGTATTTGCCTTTGAGAAGGTGGTGGGGAGCTGCCTTCTTGAATCGATGCAGTTCCAGCGATTGTTAAGCCATTTTAGAGGGCAGTTAAGAATAAACCACATTGCTGTGGCTCTGGAGTCACATGTAGGCCAGACTAGGTAAGGATGGCAGACTTCCTTCCTTAAGGGACATTAATGAACCAGATGAGTTTTTCCGACAATTGACAATGGTTTCATGGTCATCAGCCAACTCTTAATTCCTAATTTTTAAAAATTGAATTCAAATTTCACCATTTGCCGAAGCAGGATTCGAACCCAGGTCTCCAGAACATTATTTTGCCCTTCTGGATTAGTAGTCGAGTAATAATACCACTATCCAACAGTCTCCACATCCAATGCATCATCCTTAAACACTTACAGCAACTCCAACGAGACCCCACCACCAAGAACATGTTCCCCTTCCCACCCTTCTTTGCCTTCTGCAAGGACTTTCGATAGTCCTTGGTATGCATGACTCTCCCCAAGAACACCCCTGAACACCCAGGTACCTTCCCCTGCAACTGGAAAAGGTGCAAAACCTGCCAGTACACCACCCCCCTCACCTAAATCCAGTGTCCCAAACAGTCCATCCACGTGAGACAGAGGTAAACCTGCCTCTATTCCAACCTAGTGTATTGCATCAGGTGCTCCTCATGTGGTCTTCTCTATATCAGAGAGACCAAATGTAAACTTAGAGAACAGTTCGCTGAGCATCTCAGCTGGATCCGCAAGGGCCAATCAAATCTCTCAGTCACCACCTATTTTAATTCCCCTTCACATTCTTTTTCCGACATGACCATCCTTGGCTTTCTCCGTTGTCACAACAAATCAAACCACAAATTGGAGGAACAACACCTCATCTGCTGCCTGGGTAGCCTACAGCCTGGAGGACTCAACATTGAGTTTTCCAATTTCAAATAATCTCCCTTCCCATCACTGATTCCTTTCCCAGCCTCTCCCGCTCCCTTCCACTCCTCCCTGCCACCTACCGGATTTATTCCTTCCATTGAAAATCAGGTTGTACCCTCGACCTGTCTTCATCTAACGCCACTTCACCACTGTGTCCCTGCCACCCTCTTTATCCATAGCTCCCCCTACACCCACCCCCAGTCCTGAAGAGGGTTTAAGGGTTACACCCACAACGTTGATTTCTCCACTTCTTGATGGTGCTTGGCTTGCTATGTTCCTCCAGCCTCCTGGCTGGCTGCAGTTTTTTTGTCTCATCCCTGGAATCTCTGGCAGGTTCAGCACTTTTGGAGATTGGTGGGCAGATTTCGGATTTCGGATTTCCAGGGTTGTGTGACGTCATTGTTGCAGTAAAAAATATTCTATTCAGAAATGTTTTCAGAATTGTTTGAATGCAGGCAATCAATTTGTTGCACAAACTTGATGGGCTAATTTGCCTACTTCTGATCTGACCACTTATGGTTTTGTGATTTTACTATAGTTGAAAAATGTATTAATTTGCTACTGTTCCCACTCAATTTCTTTGAATGCTGTTAGATCATGTCTGAAACTGTGATGGAGCCAGGAATAAATAAATGTTGCCAGGCTTCTAATCGTCTCACAAATCTCAAGAACCTGAGTGAAGGTTTAGAGAAATGCCAGAAGAGCCTGAATGACTATCTGGATTCCAAGCGGAATGCTTTCCCAAGGTTTTTCTTCATTTCTGATGATGAATTACTGAGTATACTGGGGAGCAGTGATCCTGAGGCTGTCCAGGAACACATGATCAAGGTAATTTTGTCTAATTATTTCTTCTCCTAAATTTTCTTCTCATGGGTTATTAATCAGCAGAGTTTATATCTGAGATGGAACGCTTGTGACAGTGACTTACCTGTGACTGTTATAAATCATAGAAAAGAGAAGACTGAGGGGAAACCTGGAAAAGATCTTTCTCATTATAGAAGAAATGGATAAGTTGGATGCAGAAATGTTTCCATTGACAAGCAAGGCTGGATTTAGGGAACCTGTATATAAGATAGTCACTATTAAATTCAACCAGAGGAAGTGAGGACTGCAGATGCTGGAGAGTCAGAATCGAAAAGCACAGCATGTCAGGCAACATCTGAGGGGCAGGGAAGTCGACGTTTCAGGCATAAGACCTTAATCAGGAATGTGCAGGGGGAAGGCAGCGGAGAGAGAAATAGAGGGGTGCGGGTGGGATTGGAGGCATGGTGGGTGGGAAGGTGATAGGTGGATGCACATTGAGCATAATTGTGATAGTTGGTGGGGAGGGTGGAGCGGATAGGTGGGAAGGTAGATGGACAGGTAGGTTAGGTCAAGAAGGCTGTGCTGAGTTGGAGGGTTGGATCGGAATGTGGGAGGAGGAGAGGTTTAGAAACTAGTGAAGTCAATGTTGATGCCATGTGGTCGAAGGGTCCTGAGGTGGTAAATGAGGCGTTCTTCCTCTAGCTGGTGGATGGCTTTGATTTGGTAGTGGAGGAGGTCCAGGACTTGTATGTCTTTGGGAGAGTGGGAGGGGGAGTTGAAGTGGTCAGCCACAGAGCGGTGAGGTTATGTGGTACATGTGTCCCGGAGATGATCCCTGAAAAGCTCCATGAGTTGGCATTCTGTCTCCTTGATATAAAGGAGACCTATCAAGAGCAACGCATGCAGTAGATGAGATGGGTGGATGCGCAGGAAAATCTCTACTGGATTTGAAATGATCCTTTAGGGCCTTGGACGGAGGTAAGGGGGAGATGTGGGCATAGGTTTTATACCTTGTGTGGTGGCAAGGGAAGGTTCCAGGTGTGTAGGGTGGTTTGGTGGGGTGTGTGGATCTAATGAGGGATTCATGGGGGAATGGAGCTGAAAATGTGTTGCTGGTTAAAGCACAGCAGGTCAGGCAACATCCAAGGAATAGGAAATGGTCTCTGCAGAACGCAGATAGGGATGGGGATAGAAATATACCCTTGGTGATGAGGTCTGACTGTAGGTGGCAAAAGTGGCGAAGGATAGTACGCTGTATCTGGAGATTCATGGGGTGGAGGGTGAGGACCAGGGGGTTTCTATCTTGGAGAGAAACCTCTTTATCCCCAGAGTGGTGAGAAGAGAAAAGTTAACCCTTGTGAAATAATTGGCAAGTTCTGTAACTGTTTGATAATTTATTAAAGTCAGGTTCTGTGAGATGATTACCTGTTTAATGTTTCAGATGTTTGATAACATTGCATCATTGAGGTTCCAAGTGGGTAATGAGAATGAGACGTTGGCAGCAGCAATGATATCTGCTGAAGGGGAGGTAATGGAATTCAGGCAGGCTACACCCGCTGAGGGGCGCGTTGAAGATTGGATGACTGCAGTCCTGGCTGAAATGAGAAAAACAAACCGGCTAATTACAAAAGAGGCAATCTTTCGATACTGTGAGACCATGAGCAGGTAAGCATTGTCCAAAACTGCCTTTTAATGTAACTTGTAGCTGTTTAACTGTAGAGAAACACAATGTTTAAGGTTAAGTTGGACTTTAATAATAGTTTTGGTTTGGGAATTGCATTACTGGATGTGTGAACATTCTGAGCTTTGATTCTTGGCCAATTACGTTCTTGTTGTTGGATCAACTTGAGTTCCATTTTAGGTCATGTTGTGATGATAACAGGAAGAAAGGATATAGTTGTATTAGAGGCAGTTCAAAAGAGATTCATTAGACTGATTCCTAGGATGAACCATCCTGATACCCCAGATGGGGCTTGAACCCACAATACCTGGCTTAGAAGGCCAGTGCCACCTTATCCATTAGGCTACTGGGGCTGCTGAGCTTTTGCCTGAAACGTTGATTTTCCTGCTTCTTGGATGCTGCCTAACCTGCTGTGCTTTTCTAGCACCACTCTAGTCTAGACTCTGATCACCAGCATCTGCAATCCTCACTTTTTCCTGATTCCTAGGATGAATGAGTTGACTAATCAGGAGTGGCTAAACAGGTGCAGTATTTATTCATTAGAATTTGGAAGAATGAAGGATGATCTTCTGCAAGTAAAAGTTTCTGAGGGAGCTTGACAGGGTAGACGTTAAGAAGATGCTTCCACTAGTAGGGGAATCTTGGTCGAGGGGATGTTGCTGCAGAATGAAGGGACTCTTATTTAAGACTGGGATGTGAAGGAATTCCCTCTGCTAGAAAGTAATGAATGTCTGGAATTCTTTACACCGGAGATTTGCAGAGGCAAGAATACCAGAGGAGGTGGATAGAGTTTTGATGTACTGGGGAATTGAGTGCTATGCGGCGCTATTACGAAAGAGGAGCTGAGGCCTGGGCAGATTAGCCATGATCCTGTTGAATGGTGGGGCAGGCATGAGTGGCCAAGTGGCCTACTCTTGTTCCTATTTCTTATGTTCTCATATAAACTTTGCTATTGTTTTTATATTTTGAGTTTTAGTTTATGTCTGCTCATTAAGGGCCAACTTTAAATTATTGGGTCCAGAGTTTATATCAAGCAGTAATAAGAACAATTTATGTCAAATTCAGGGTAGAATTCGCCCTTTCTGTGCAATATATCTAAGCCCCAACTTTTAAAACTAATTACCAAATTGCATTAGGTTTCCCAAAACACCAGGAAGCCCACAGAGAAATTAAAATATGGGTCTGATGCATGTTACAAATTTAGGTTTCCTTTAGTTACCTTTTCACCTTCAGTGATGCACAAGTGCATAACCTCCTTTTGCTCTGAAATGGATGCTTGTGACTTCTTCAGGAGTGCTTTCTCAAATCCTTGGAATCAGAAGAGCAAATAATTAGACTTCTGAGTTATGAATTAGAACATAGAACATAGAACAATATAGCGCAGAACAGGCCCTTCGGTCCTCGATGTTACGCCAACCTGTGAACTATTCTCAGCTCGTCCCCCTACACTATCCCAAAATCATCCATGAGCTTATCTAAGAATTGTTTAAATCCCCCTAATGTGGCTGAGTTGACATTAGCAGGTAGGGCATTCCACGCCCTTACCACTCTCTGCGTAAAGAACCTGCCTCTGACATCTGTCTTACATCTATCACCCCTCAATTTGTAGTTATGCCCTCTTGTACAAGCTGACGCCATCATCCTAGGAAAAAGTCTTTCTCTGTCTATCCTTTCCAGTCCTCTGATCATCTTGTATGTCGCTATCAAATCACCCCTTAGCCTTCTTCTTTCCAATGAGAACAGACCCAAGTCTCGCAGCATTTCCTCATAAGACCTTCCCTCCAGACCAGGCAACATCCTGGTAAATCTCCTCTGCACCTTTTCCAATGCTTCCACATCCTTCCTGTAATGGGGCGACCAGAACTGTACACAATATTCCAAGTGTGGCTGCACCAGCATTTTGTATAGTTACAGCATGATATTGCGGTTCCGGAACTCAATCTCTCTACCAATGAAACCTAACACACTGTATGCCTTCTTAACAACACTATCCACCTGGGCGGCAACTTTCAGGGATCGATGTACATGGACTTCAAGATCCCTCTGCACATCCACACTACCAAGAATCTTTCCATTGACTCAGTACTCTGCCTTCCTGTTATTCTTCCCAAAGTGCATCACCTCACATTTAGCTGCATTGAACACCATTTGCCTCCTCTCAGCCCAATTCTGCAGTTTACCTAAGTCCCCCTGCAACCTGTAACATTCTTCCAAACTGCACCGACTACTCCACCGACTTTAGTGTTGTTTGCAAATTTACTAATCCATCCACCTGTGCCTGCGTCCAAGTCGTTTATAAAAAAGACCAACAGCAGTGGTCCCAAAACAGATCTTTGTGGCACACCACTAGTAACCGGACTCCAGGCTGAATATTTTCCATCAACCACCGCTTGCTGCCTTCTTCCAGAAAGCCAGTTTCTAATCCAAACTGCTAAATCACCCTCAAGTCCATGCCTCTGCATTTTCTCCATCAACCTACCATGTGGAACCTTATCAAAGGCTTTACTGAAGTCCATGTATACCACACCAACTGCCCTACCCTCATCTAAATGTTTGGTCACCTTCTCAAAACACTCAATGAGGTTTGTGAGACACGACCTGCCCTTAACAAAACCATGTTGACTACTGAAATCAAATTGTTGCTTGCTAGATGATTATAAATCTTATCTCTTACAATCCTTTCCAAAACCTTTCCTACAACAGAAGTCAGGTCACTGGTCTATAATTACCTGAATCATCTCTACTGCCCTTCTTGAACAAGGGCACAACATTTGCAATTCTCCAGTCCTCTGGTACCAAACCTGTAGACAATGACAACTCAAATATCAAAGCCAAAGGCTCTGCTATCTCCTCCCTAGCTTCCCAGAGAATCCTCGGATAAATCCTATCTGGCCCAGGAGACTTGTCTACTTTCACTCCTTCTAGAATTGATAACACCTGTTCGTAACTAAGCCCGATCCTTTCTAGTCTAATATCTCGTATCTCATTCTTTCCTAGCTGATCTGTAACTCTCCATTGCCTCATCTGTACCATCTTGCCTCATCATTACATAAGGAGAAAGTGAGGACTGCAGATGCTGGAGATCAGAGCTGAAAATGTGTTGCTGGAAAAGTGCAGCAGGTCTGGCAGCATCCAAGGAGCAGGCGAATCGATGTTTCGGGCATGAGCCCTTCTTCAGGAAAGAAGGGCTTATGCCTGAAACGTCGATTCTCCTGCTCCTTGGATGATGCCTGACCTGCTGCGCTTTTCCAGCAACACATTTTCAGCTCATCATCACATAAGCCTCCTTCTTCTTAAGAAGAGATGCAATTTCTATAGTCAACCACGATTCCCTTACCTTATCACTTCCTCCCTGCCTGACAGGGACATACCTATCAAGGACATGCAATATTTGTTACTTAAACCAGCTCCACATTTCCATTGTCTGCATCCCCTGCATTTTGCTACCCCATTCTATGCATCCTAATTCTTGCCTAATTGCATTATAATTGCCCTTGCCCCATCAATAACTCTTGACCTGTGGCATGTACCTATCCCTTTCCATCGCTAAACTAAACGTAACTGAATTATGGTCACGCTCTCCAAAGTACTCACCTACAACTAAATCAAACACCAGGCCTGGTTCATTACCAAGCACCAGATCCAGTGTGGCCTCCCCTCTTCGATATATTGTGTCAGGAAACCCTCCTGTACACATTGGACAAGAACTGATCCATCCGACGTACTGGAGCTATAACCTTTCCAGTCAATGTTGGGGAAGTTAAATTCCCCCATAATGACCACCCTGTTCCATTCACTCCTACCCAGAATAATTTTGCTAATCCTCTCTTCCACCTCCCTGGAACTCTGCGGAGGCCTATTTAAAAAAAACTCCAAGCGTGTGACCTCTCCTCTCATGTTTCTAACCTCAGCCCACACTACCTCAGTAAACGGGTCCTCATCAAAAATTCTCTCAGTTACCATTATACTATCTTTGACTAACAAGGCCAAGCCTCCCCCTCTTGCCTTGCCTGATCTTATCAAAAGATCCAAACCCTGGAACCTGCAACATCCATTCCTCACCCTGCTCTATCCATGTCCCTGAAATGGCCACAACATCGAAGTCTCAGGTACCTATCCATGCTGCAAGCTCATCTACCTTATTTTGGATACTTCTGGCGTTGAAATAAACACACTTCAAACCAGCTTGCTGTCTGCCAGCACATTCCTATGACCCTGAAATTCTGTCCCTGTCCTTCCTCCTCTCATCCTCCTATGCACCTCCGGTTCCCACCCCCCTGCTGAGCTTGTTTAAACCCACCCGAATAGCACCAGCAAATTTTCCACCCAGGATATTAGTACCCCTCTGGTTTAAGTGAAGACCGTCCAGTTTGTACAAGTCCCACCTTCCCCAGAATGAACCCCAATTATCCATGTACCTGAAATCCTCCCTCCTGCATCATCCTTGCAGCTATGTGTTCAGCTGATAACTTGCCCTATTCCTTGCCTCGCTATCACATGGCACGGGAAACAAGCCAGAGGTAATAACTCTGTTTGTTCTTGCTCTCAGCTTCCCCCCTAGCTCCCTGAAATCCTGCCTTACATCCGTATCCCTCTTTCTACCTATTTCGTTGGTACCTAAGTGGACAACGACTTGAGGCTGGTCACCCTCTCCCTTCAGGAACCCAAAGATATGATCCGAGACATCACGGATCCTGGCACCTGGGAGGCAACACACCAACCGTGAGTTTCGTTCGTTCCCAACAAACCCTCTATCTGAGCCTCTAACGATTGAGTCCCCAATGACTAACACACTCCCCCTTTCTCTCCTTCCCTTCTATGCAACAGGAGCAGGCTCTGTGCCAGAGACCTGGGCCCCACTGCATACTCCTGGTAAGTTGTCCCCCTCAACAGTATCCAAAATGGTGTACATGTTTTTCAGGGGAACGACTACAGAGGATCCCTCCACTGACATTTTTTCCCGTTTCGAACAGTCACCCAGCTTTCTTCTTGCCTAGGAGTAACTACTTCCCTGTAACTCCTAACTATCACAGCCTCTGCCTCCTGAATGATCTGAAGTTCATCCAGCTCCCGCTCCAGTTTCCTAAGACGGTCTTGGAGGTCGCAAGGTTTGTGAAGGTTTGTAGCTCAGGTTGAGGTTTAGGGTGTAGGTTTGCTCGCTGACCTTAGGTTTGATATCCAGACGTTTCATTACCTGGCTAGATAACATCATCAGTGGTGACCTCCAAGTGAAGCGAAGCTGTTGTCTCCTGCTATTTATATCTTTCTCCTGGGGTTTGTGGTGATGTCATTTCCTGTTCATTTTCTGAGGGGTTGATAGATGGCATCTAGATCTATGTGCTTGTTTATGGCGTTGTGGTTGGAGTGCCAGGCTTTTAGGAATTCTCTGACAGGTCTTTACGTAGCCTGTCCCAGGATAGATAAAAAAAAATCAAAAAATAAAAAAAGACCCAGTACAACTCATGGACAAAACCAACGTCATCTATAAAATTCCATGCAAGGACTGCATTACGTAGGACAAACAGGAAGAAAGTTAGCCACCAGGATACATGAACACCAGCTAGCCCCAAAAAGACACGACCCACTCTCCCTCATAGCCCTACACACGGATGAAAAAAGCCACCATTTCGACTGGGACAACACATCTATCCTGGGACAGGCTAAGCAAAGACATGCCAGAGAATTCCTAGAGGCCTGGCACTCCAACCACAACACCATAAACAATCACACAGGTCTCGATGTCATCTATCAACCCCTCAGAAAATGAACAGGAAATGGCATCATCACAAACCCCAGGAGAAAGATATAAATAGAAAGCAGGAGACAACTGCTTCGCTTCACTTGGAGGTCGCCACTGATGATGTTACCTAGCCAGGTAATGAAACGTCTGGATATCAAACCTACAGCTCAGCGAGCAAACCTACACCCTAAACGGTCTTGGAGGAGCGAGAGTTGGGTGCACTTCCTGCAGATGTATTTGGATGGGACATTAATGGTGTCCCTGAGCTCAAACATTATGCAGGTGGAACATTGCTCTCCCTGCATTGCCATCCCTGCTAGTCCCCTAGTCACAAAGTAAAAAAGAGACGCTTACCTGATATGGCCCTGGTCTCTACGGTTAGAGGAGGTGGTGGGTTGGGAGGCCCTACGAAGGTAGGGTCTTGGGATGAGACAACACTGACATATAGCAGGATGGAAATAAAAATAAGAAGTTACTCCTTTCCCAGAAACCTCTGCTCTCTGACTTCAAATTTAAAAGGTCCAATCAGTAAGTCACCGCTCCCGTCTGGCCCCTGGTGCTGCTACCGCTGAAAAACAGAAATGGAGGACTCCCGTGCTCGTGGTAAGTTTTTAACGGTTCAAATCAGTGACTCACCCCTCCCGGCAGGCCCCTGCTGCAAGCTCCCGCCCTTCGAGTTGCTGCTGCCACTGATAAACAGAAATCTAATTAATAAGCTTTATTTCACAGTACAGTGAACATCCATAACAGCCATTATGCTTGCTTTAAGTCAATCAGTACAAACTGGCCACACAGAGGAATACAAGACTCCAAAGGCTTTCGTTAAGAATTCCATAAGGCCATCAAACTATGGGCAGCAGCAGTTTGGCAGCTAATATATCACTGGGCTTGATCAGCTAATATATCAGCTAATATATCACTGGGCTTGATTCTTTATTTCTATTTTCCACTCCTGTCCCTGTAGGTGAAATCTGAGAGTGCAGTTAGATGGCTGATTTTATTACTTTTGGAGTAACTTAATAATCTCTGAAATGTGAGAATGACTGACTCCTTCAGTGAGTAATATACTTTTCCTTTGATCCTTCAGAAATGACTGGATGTTGGTTTTTGAGGGCATGGTCGTCCTTGCTGCTACCCAAGTATGGTGGACATGGGAGGTTGAAGATGTTTTCCAAAGGGTTAAGAAAGGAGATAAGCAAGCCATGAAGAATTATGCTAAGAAGATGCACCAGCAGATTGATGACTTGGTTACCCGCATCACAAAACCACTGAGCAGGAATGATCGTAAAAAATATAACACCGTTCTTATTATTGATGTTCATGCCAGAGACATTGTAGATACATTCGTCAGGGACAGGTAAAGTGGTCACTAGTTAAATGTCAATATTCACAGTCGGATAAATAGGTGTTTTTCTGTGACTAGTGGTGTGCTTCAGGGGTCACTGTTGGAGCCACAATTGTTTACTATTTGCATAGATGATTTGGAGTTGGTTACCAAGTATACTGCGTCAAGTTTGCAGATGACATTAAAATGAGTGATAGAGCAAGAGTGCAGAGGACATTGAAAGTCTGCAAAGTGATAGAGATAGGAAAAGTGAGTGGACAAGGGTCTGGCGGATGGAATACAATGTTGGTAAACGTGAGGTCATCCATGTCGGTAGGAATAATAGCAAAATGGACTATTATTTAAATGGTGAAAAATTTCAGTGTGCTGCTGTGCAGAGGGATCTGGGTGTCCTGTGCATGAATAATAAAAAGTTGGTTTGCAGGTGCAGCAGATAAAGAAGGCAAATGGAATATTGTCCATTGCTCAAGGGATGGAGTTTAAAAATAGAGAGATTATGCTGCAGCTGTGTAGGGTGCTGGTGAGGCCACACCTAGTGTACTGTGTACAGTTTTAATCTTCTTACTTGAAAAAGGATGTACTGGCACTGGAGAAAGTGCAGAGGAGGTTCACTAGGTTGATTCTGAAGTTGGGAGAGTTAGCATATGAGAAGAATTGAGTAGACTGGCACTATACTTACTAAAATTTAGAAGAATGAGGGGAGATTTTAAGAAACATATAAAATTATGAAGGGAACAGGTAGGGTAGAAGAATGGAGGTTGTTTCCACTGTTGGGTGAACTTAGAACTAGGGGGCATAGCCTCAAAATAAGGGAGAACATATTTAGGATTGAGTTGAGGAGGAACTTCTTAATCCAAAGGGTTGTGAATCTGTGGAATTCCCTGCCCAGTGAAGCAGTTGAGGCTACCCCATTGAATATTTTTTAAGGCAAAGATAGATAGATTTTTGAACAGTAAAAGAGTTATTGTAAGCCGGTGGGTAAGTGGATCTAAGTCCACGAAAAGATGAACCATGATCTTATTGAATGATGGAGCAGGTTTGCTGGGCCAGGTGGCCCAATCCTGCTTCTATTTCTTATGTTCTTATATCCTTTATTGGAGTGAAACCGAAGAGTACATGGCTAGGTTTTAATTGTTCCCTTTGTGCTGGCAGAGCAAACTCTTCCTTTTCATTTTTCTTTAACTATATCTTTGCATACATGTTGGAACAAGGGCCATTTTGAACTTCAGCTGCTGATCAGTGCATAGATTCTCTGCTGAAATGAAGTCAGACATTAAGTGGGAGTAGGATCAGGAGTTACTGCAAGACTCCAACTCCTCCTGAGCCCATCATAGGAGCTCTATGTATTCACTTAACCAATGAAAAACCATCAATTATTGATGGAACTCTATCCCTGTACTGGTCAGTGTCTTTAGGAGTTGAAGAAGAGATTGGAAAAATAAAATAATTATATCTTGAACTTACAGCTATTCATTTTTCTTTGCTTGTTGGTTAATTTTATGTTCGAGATAGAGTCGCTATAGTCCCAGAGAAAGACGACAGATGATGAGTTTAACCTGAGAGCCACCACCCTCAGGCAAGGGGTAAGGTTGAGAAGGCAGGACTTTCATGGTAGTCTCAGTTATCTGGTTATCAACACACCCCATTTGTGGTCGATTAATTCAGTTGGCTGAATGGCTGATTTATGATGCTGAGTGAGTTTTTTGAAGATGTAACAAAGAAGATTGATGAGGGCAGAGCAGTAAATGTGATCTATATGGACTTCAGTAAGGCATTCGACAAGGTTCCCCATGGGAGACTGATTAGCAAGTTTATATCTCACGGAATACAGGGAGAACTAGCCATTTGGATACAGAACTGGCTCAAAGGTAGAAGACAGAGGATGGTGGTGGAGGATTGTTTTTCAGACTGGAGGCCTGTGACCAGTGGAGTGCCACAAGGATTGGTGCTGGGCCCTCTATTTTTTGTCATTTACATAAATGATTTGGATGCGAGCATAAGAGATACAGTTAGTAAGTTTGCAGATGACAGCAAAATTGGAGGTGTAGTGGACAGCAAAGAGGGTTACCTCAGATTACAACAGGATCTGGACCAGATGGGCCAATGGGCTGAGAAGTGGCAGATGGAGATTAATTCACATAAATGCGAGGTGCTGCATTTTGGGAAAGCAAATCTTAGTAGGACTTATACACTTAATGGTAAGATCCTAGGGAGTGTTGCTGAACAAAGAGACCTTGGAGTGCAGGTTCATAGCTCCTTGAAAGTGGAGTTGCAGCTAGATAGGACAGTGAAGAAGGTTTTTGGTATGCTTTCCTTTATTGGTCAGAGTATTGAATACAGGAGTTGGGAGGTCATGTTGTGGCTGTACAGGACATTGGTTACGCCACTGTTGGAATATTGCATGCAATTCTAGTCTCCTTCCTATCGAAAGATGTTGTGAAACTTGAAAGGGTTCAGAAAAGATTTACAAGGATGATACCAGGGTTGGAGGATCTGAGCTACAGGGAGAGGCTGAACAGGCTGGGGCTGTTTTCCCTGGAGCGTCGGAGGCTGAGGGGTGACCTTATAGAGGTTTACAAAATGATGAGGGGCATGGATAGGATAAATAGGCAATGTCTTTTCCCTGGTCTCGGGGAGTCCAGAACTAGAGCGCATAGGTTTAGGGTGAGAGGGGAAAGTTATAAAAGAGATCTACGGGGCAATGTTTTCACACAGAGAGTGGTATGTGTATGGAATGAGCTGCCGGAGAATGTGGTGGAGGCTGGGACAATTGCAGTATTTATGATGCATTTGGATGGGTATATGAATTGGAGGGATATGGGCTGAGTGCTGGAAGGTGGGACTAGATTGGGTTGGGATATCTGGTCGGCATGGACAAGTTGGACCAAAGGGTCTGTTTCCATGCTGTACATCTCTATGACTCTATGACTATATGAGTGATGCCAATAGCTCTGGTTCAATTCCCATACCTGCTGAAGATACCATTTTGTGTTTATGATAACCATTAATGTGTACTTTTAATATTAATCAGCATAATGGATGCCCGAGAGTTTGAATGGGAGAGCCAACTTCGCTTCTACTGGGAGCGTGTGCCTGATGAGCTGAGGGTGCATCAGTGTACAGGATCCTTTGACTATGGATATGAATACATGGGTTTGAATGGTCGTCTGGTGATCACTCCTCTAACAGATCGTATATACCTGACACTGACACAGGTATCAAATCTAACAATGAAATAAATTAGACACTGATACAAACGTATCAATGTCAAAATATTGTTCAGTGCCACTTGTTGATTTCAGTGTGATTTGTATTACTTTTATTCAGGCATTGTCCATGTATCTAGGTGGGGCACCAGCAGGACCAGCTGGTACTGGCAAAACAGAGACAACTAAAGACTTGGCCAAGGCTCTTGGATTACTTTGTGTTGTGACAAATTGTGGAGAAGGCATGGATTTCAAAGTAAGGAATTGTAATAATCTGTTATCATATTTCAGACTTTATGTTTAACTTGCTGTATCTAATAGATTTCAAATGGGCGCTTGGGAAAGAGACCTTTGGCTTTATCAAGTGACTGTTTATTTTGCATCTTGCAAAATTATTGTCAAAAATGTTACTGTATTTGTTTTCCTCTCCAGTAACTTATCTGATTTTTCTCCCCCTTCATCATTAAGTTGAGAGAGCAGGTTAGGTTGAGGCTGACAGCTTGTCACTAGTAGGGCCCTCAGTGTCCCCTGAAGTGAAATTTCTCTCCTTTTGTGGAATTAGCTTAATTTTTCCCCACAACACCACAATTGAAATATATGGATGGCATTGGCAGTGAGCTCGCTTCTTTTGTTCTGTGTTGAAGCCTTGGTGGATGCTGTATTGAGCCATCATTGATTAGTTCTATTATATTGTGGGCGGCACGGTGGCACAGTGGTTAGCACTGCTGCCTCACAGCGCCTGTAGACCCAGGTTCAATTCCCGACTCAGGCGACTGACTGTGTGGAGTTTGCACGTTCTCCCCGTGTCTGCGTGGGTTTCCTCCGGGTGCTCCGGTTTCCTCCCACAGTCCAAAGATGTGCGGCTCAGGTGAATTGGCCATGCTAAATTGCCCGTAGTGTTAGGTAAGGGGTAAATGTAGGGGTATGGGTGGGTTGCGCTTCGGCGGGTCGGTGTGGACTTGTTGGGCCGGAGGGCCTGTTTCCACACTGTAAGTCTAATCAAAATTAACTGAATGGGTGAGGGAACGATCCAAGCTAAGAGGAGCCTTCTGGAAAATGATCTGTTTCGATATTGTGGACAAGCAATGGGAAATGTTGAAGGGTTGGAAGAAACTGAACTTACATAAGTAGTATCTGTGCCAGAAACTGAATTTTTTCAGAATCAAGAAATTCAAATGGATGATGCATTTGATAAATCTATGAATAAACTTGACATCTAATAGAAGAAGCATATCATTTGGGAAGATTTCATATCACAGTTTAATAAATTGCACAACTGAAATTGTCTATTAATGATTTTGGTGCCTAGAAAAATCTCTAAATTTGAAAATGCAGGCTTGGGCATGTGTTCTGCTCTGTGTTTTTCTATTAAAAAATTCTTATCCAACAAGTTGAGAGTGTGGTGGTGGAAAGGCACAGCAGGTCAGGCAGCATCCGAGGAGCAGGAAAATCAACGTTTTGGGCAAAAGCCCTTCATCAGGAATCTCTAGCATCTGCAGTCCTCACTTTCGCCTCTTATCCAACAAGGCCAAGGCTTTTCTTATTTATTACTACACTTATTTCTAGCAAAGCTCCATGAGCCATATGTGACTCCAGCGTGGTTGACTGCCCTCAGAACTGGCCCAACTAACCCTTCAGTTGTAACTGAAAAAAGGGCCTGACTATTTTCTCATGGCAATCATGGTGTGTCACCCAACCTGAGAATGAAGAATGATGAAAAAGTCACTCCATCTTTTCTTGTAGGCAATGGGGAAAATCCTCTCTGGATTGGCTCAGTGTGGTGCTTGGGGCTGCTTTGATGAATTTAATCGTATTGAGGCTGCAGTCTTGTCAGTTGTGTCTTCCCAAATCCAGACAATCCGCAATGCACTCATGTATCATCTGACCAGATTCCAGGTAAGAACAACAACTTACTGTTATTGCACATTTTAACTTTTCTAGAGGTTCCTCTTGTCTGTGTGTATTAACTAATGTAAATAATTCCCATGCTTATATATATATGGATAAATGCAGATGAAAAAGAAATAGGTAAATTATCCATTCGTGAATAGCGATCTGGTTCATTATACTGCAACTATCTCAGTGCATTTTATGTTCTGTCTAATATACAGCAGGTTCATTTATTGGAACAAAATGCTTGCAAAACAATTGCCTGTGTGCTTAGTCTGACCTTAAAATATAGATAAGTTAAAAAATCACAAAACACCAGCTTATAGTCCAACAGGTTTACTTGTAAGTTCTAGCTTTCGGAGCTCTGCTCCCGCATCAGGTAGCTAGTGGGGCAAGATCATAAGTCATAGAATTTTTCGCACAAGATAATAGTATCAGGCAATTGATACGATATATTGAACAAACATAGATTGCTGTTAAATCTTTCATCTTTTAGAATGGGTTGCAGGTTTTGGTTCATTAATGTTTAAATTCCAGAAGTTCTTTTCAGTCACATTCTTGAGATAACTTAAAGTTTTATTTAAAAAATGATGTCTCAGCTCAGACAATGCATTAAAAGTGTGAGGTTAGAGTCTATCTGTTTCCCAATCTTGAGTCAGACTGGTTCTATTTCCAAAGTAGGAATTTATGAAATGTTATATGGATTGACTGCCTGCATTGACTGTGTGCAGTTTGAGTGTTTTTTGAGTAGAGCAGAATGTGCCTGCAAATGCAAATTCACCACATAGACTTATATGTGTGTGTGTCTGTGCATGTGAGGGACAGAGAGAGAGATAGAGAGTGTGTGTGTGTGTGTGTGTGTGTGTGTGTGTGTGTGTGTGTGTGTGTGTGTGTGTGTGTGTGTCTGAATGCGCATCTGTGCATGTGAGTGTGACAGAGTGTAAGCCTGTGAGAGGTTGTGCATGTGAGTGTGAGGGGTGTATGTGTGTGAGTCTGGGAGAGAGTGTGTGTCTGAGAGAGGGTCTGTGTGATTGTGTGAGTACGTAAGTGCATTTGTGTGCATGCATGAGTGAATAGTACAGTGTGACATAACCCCAGATCCTGGTTGAGGACATCCTCGTGGGTATCGAACTTGGCTATCTGCCTCTGCTTGGCCACTCTGCGTTGTTGCATATCCCAACGACTGCCTTGGGGGACAGTCACCCAAAGGTCTGAGGCTGAATGTCCCTGACCGCTGAAGTGTTTCCCATAGGAGCAGTGCTCCAAAAGCTAGTACTTCCAGATAAACCTGCTGGACTATAACCTGGTGTAATGTGATTTTTAACATTGTCCACCTCAGTCTAACACTGGCACCTGCTCACCATTAATATATGATGTCATTGGCCATATTTCTGAACGGTATGTGAGCAGCTAAAGTTGGGAAACTTTGCGTTCTGTCAGACCTAACTCTCTCCAAAGGGCTCCATGCTGCCGTATTTCCACACAGTGGAGCTAAGTGCAGGATGAAGTTGGCCCAGTCTTTCAGGAGACAAACCCAAGGTGGTATTGATGATGGATAGATGGCCAGGCTTGAACTTCTCCTTTCTTTATTGGGACTTCGGCTCACTTCAAATTATGAATTCCAGGCCCTCAGACCTTTACGCCTCACCTTCACCGTCCCACATGCCCCCTCTATGGTCCCGTATCCACTACAAGTCCCTCATATGCACCTTGCCACCTCCATGATCCTTCAACCTGCACTCACTGTCCCTATCATGCTCCTCTGTGCCCTTAATGCCCCTCATATCTACCATGCTGACTCCAAACAGCTTATATCCCCAGGACCCTCCAGACACCCCAATCCTCCTTGCCTCCTCTACTCCCATCATAGCATCCATTATGAATCTATGTCCACCATGTAAGAAATGTGCAGGCATAATAATGTCACCATTACATATTGCTGGTGAAAATTCCCAGAGACAGGAATGAGGGTGGGCATCCTGGAATCAGATCCTGATTTGGTGGCATCTGGGTCTCTGTGCTGAATTCCTAGAGATTATTTAGTTTTATTAGTGTAAACACAATGTGATCAGCTGCTATATTGGCACTGCTGCTTCTTATTATGCTGCTGACATTTGGTCTGTTGTTCTTGCATTCTCTGTGGTTTTATTCGTGTAGTTTGAAGGCCAGGAGATTACATTGGATAGTCGAATCGGCATTTTTATCACCATGAATCCTGGCTATGCTGGACGTACAGAGCTGCCAGAATCGGTGAAAGCTCTCTTCAGGCCTGTGGTGGTGATTGTCCCTGACCTTCAGCAAATCTGTGAAATTATGCTTTTCTCAGAAGGATTTCTTATGGCAAAGGTAGGAGGGCTGCAAATTTTAGTTCAGAAACATCCCATTCAATTTTAAATGGAAGTTCATTTTGTCCAGAAATTTGTTACTTAAATGCATTTGGTCAAAGACTCACAGAGAAAAAAATACATTATGAAAATTAAACTAGCTAAAAACTATACTGAAATTAATTTATTGTTTTTTTAAAACTTAGCATATAAGTCAGCCTTCTGTAACATTGCTTGCATCAGTTAGGAGGATAAATTGTGTTCTAACTACGGGGACATTATTGTCTGTAATCCACCACATATACTTTGACTGTTACGAAGAGTTACATTTAGAAGCATTCTGCAACCCCTGTTTAGTTTGCCACAAATAATCTTAAACTTATTCTACCAATGTCAAAAACAAAATAGAAAGAGATCTGAGTTAGGCTTGGAGGACAAGTGTGACAATGTACACAGTTTGGTAACTAAGGCCAGTGATCTGCAGGTATGAATAGCCACATGGAAATAAGACTACTGATGATGATGGAGTCCTGACTCCAGAGAAAACGGGAACATTGAAAGCTTAATGTTGCTGGCTAGACAGTATTCAGGAAGGGGAAGGGAGGAGAAAGGTGAAAAGATAGCAGTTTAGCTTAAGGAACATATTACAATTTTGGAAAATGAATATGTCTTTAAGAGGTCAAAGACAGTGAAATAATTCTACAGAGGCTGGGTATCCCATCACCAAACTGCCTTCTATTTAAACATTAACAGGCCTTGACTATCAGACTGCCTCATACAGAGTTAGGCAGCAGTATCCCTGACATTCAACCATTTTATATTAGCTTAAAAATGTGTTGCTGGATAAGCGCAGCAGGTCAGGCAGCATCAAAAGAACAGGAGAATGGACGTTTCAGGCATAAGCCCTTCAGGAATCAGGCTTATACCCGAAACGTCGATTCTCCGGTTCCTTTGATGCTGCCTGACCTGCTGTGCTTTTCCAGCAACACACTTTTAAACTCCGATTTCCAGCATCTGCAGTCCTCACTTTCTCCTAACCATTTTATATTAGCCAAGACTCCCTGCTTGGACCAGATTAACTGCCCCAATTGGGGAACTCATATTCTAGAATGTCCAACTGGCTGACATTGTTACAATCGCTACAGACACAGTCTATATATTTGGAGTTAGGAAATGAGAGATGAGGTACGGCATTACTTGGTATGATTTATAAGGCACCAAATAGTAGGACGGGGATAGAGGAGCAGAATTTGTAAATAAATCATTGGGAGGTGCAACAACTGTATAGTAATGATAATGGGGACTTTAACTAGCCCAGTGTTGAGTGTGAAAGTGATTATGTTAAGGGAACAGCAAAAGAGGATTTACAAAAATTCTTTCATGGGTGTGAACATTGCTGGTAAGATAGTCTTTGTTGACCATCCCTAATTGTCTTTGAGAAGATGGTGTGTTGTTGATCAGTAAATTTCCTGGAGTAAATCTCTTCTGCGTCTCTCTGAGATCCTGACAGACTTCTAAAAGTAAGGTGCCAAAAAAAAGCACGGCTGGGATTTATAAGGTTTTGTATAACATCCTTGCTAATGCACTCTCTTCCTCTGTAAAAGAAGTTAATTAACCTGTACGTGTTTTATCAGTCATTGGAGCTTATCCTGCAACCTAGAAAGATGTGCGTACATAAATCCCATCCCCAGATGCCTCTTTTCCTGCACCTTCTTTAAAGTTGTACCATTTAGTTCGTATTACTTCTTCTCACTTTATGTACTAAAAGACATAACTTCATACTTCCCTGCCATGTATCACCAATTTGATTTCCTGAAATCTGTTACTGCATTTGTTTGTTTCATACCATCTGCAAACTCTGAAATTACTCCCAATTATAAAAAAAATCATGTTTTGAGGAAATGTTGTACTGGATTTGAAGTATTAACTCTGTTTCTCTGTCCATATATGCTGCCAGACTTGCTGAGTTTCTTCAGCACTTTCTGTTTTTTGTCAAACACGACTCCCCTTAAACATATTCTTACTGATTTTCATTTATTTACCCATATTGTTCCAAGTGCTCAAGCTTGAAAGGGTTCAGAAAATATTTACAAGGATGTTGCCAGGGTTGGAGGGTTTAAGCTATAGAGAGAAGCTGAATAGGGTGATGCTATTCTGCAGTATCCACAGTTCTTTTGTTTTTGTTTGTTCAAGCAAAGTCACAGGCAGTTCAATCAGATTATTTCAATCAATTCAATTTAGTTATTGGGTATCAGTTAGCCCAGTTGACTGCTCAGCTGATTTGTTATGCAAAATTACACCAATACTGTGAGTTCCTGAGGCTTAGGTTGGCATGAAGATCCCATCTTCTCAACCTCACCCTTGTCTGAGGTGTGGTGATCCACAGGTTAAACTACTACCAGCCATCTCTGTTCAATGAGGCTAACAAAATGGTCCTCTGGGACTATGGTGACTTTATCTTTAGTTATTTATTGGCTGACTATATTTTAGTAGTTATTTATCAGAAGCCTGGCAGTGTAAATAGAATGCTTGATAAAATTTGAGATGTATGTACATTAATGATGGAAAAGGATAGATCAGATCCAAAAGTTGAAGTTCTAAATTGAAGAAAGGCCAATTTTGAAGGTATTAGGCAAGAACTTTCGAAAGCTGATTGGGGAAGATGTTTGCAGGTAAAGGGATGGCTGGAAAATGGGAAGCCTTCAGAAATGAGATAACAAGAATCCAGAGAAAGTATATTCCTGTCAGAGTGAAAGGAAAGGCTGGTAGGTACAGGAAATGCTGGATGACTAAAGAAATTGAGGGTTTGGTTAAGAAAAAGAAGGAAGCATATGTAAGGTATAGACAGGATAGATCGAGTGAATCCTTAGAAGAGTATAAAGGAAGTAGGAGTATGGGAGAGAAATCAGGAGGGCAAAAAGGGGACATGAGATAGCTTTGGCAAATAGAATTAAGGAGAATCCAAAGAGTTTTTACAAATACATTAAGGACAAAAGGGTAACTAGGGAGGGAATAGCACCCCCCCCTCCGCCCCAAAAGATCAGCAAGGTGGCCTTTGTGTGGAGCTGCAGAAAATGGGGGAGATACTAAATGAGTATTTTGCAACAGTATTTGCTGTGGAAAAGGATATGGAAGATATAGACTGTAGGGAAATAGATGGTGACATCTTGCAAAATGCCCATATTACAGAGGAGGAAGTGCTGGATGCCTTGAAGTGGGTAAAGGTGGATAAATCACCAGGACCTGATCAGGTGTACCTGAGAACTTTGTGGGAAGCTAGAGAAGTGATTGCTGGGCTCTGTCTGACATATTTGTATCATCGATAGTCACAGATGAGGTGCTGGAAGACTGGAGGTTGGCTAACGCGGTGCCACTGTTTAAGAAGGATGGTAAAGACAAGCCAGGGAACTATAGACTAGTGAACCTGATGTTGGTGGTGGGCAAGTTGTTGGAGGGAATCCTAAGGGACAGGATGTACATGCATTTGGAAAGGCAAGGACTGATTAGGGATAGTCAGCATGGCTTTGTGTGTGGGAAATCATGTCTCACAAACTTGATTGAGTATTTTTGAAGAAGTAACAAAGAGGATTGATGAGGGCAGAGCAGTATATGTGATCTATATGGACTTTGGTAAGACGTTCGACAAGGTTCCCCATGGGAGATTGCTGAGCAAGGTTAAATCTCACGGAAGACAGGAAGAATTAGCCATTTGGATACAGAACTGGCTCAAAGGTAGAAGACAGAGGGTGGTGGTGGAGGGTTGTTTCTCAGACTGGAGGCCTGTGATCAGTGGAGTGCCACAAGGATTGATGCTGGGTCCTCTAACTTTTGTCATTTACATAAATGATTAGGATGCTAGCATAAGAGGTACAGTTAGTAAGTTTGCAGATGACAGCAAAATTGGAGGTGTAGTGGACAGCGAAGAGGGTTACCTCAGATTACAACAGGATCTGGACCAGATGGGCCAATGGGCTGAGAAGTGGCAGATGGAGTTTAATTCAGATAAATGTGAGGTGGGAAAGCAAATCTTAGCAGGACTTATGCACTTTATGGTAAGGTCCTAGGGAGTATTGCTGAACAAAGAGACCTTGGAGTGCAGGTTCATGTATCCTTGAAAGTGGAGTTGCAGGTAGATAGGATAGTGAAGAAAACGTTTGGTATGCTTTCCTTTATTGGTCAGAGTATTGAGTACAGGAGTTGGGAGGTCATGTTGTGGCTGTACAGGACATTGGTTACGCCTCTGTTGGAATATTGCATGCAATTCTGGTCTCTTTCCTATCAGAAAGATGTTGTGAAACTTGAAAGGATTCAGAAAAGATTTACAAGGATGTTGCCAGAGTTTATAAGGGGTCACTCTATAAGGGGTGACCTTATAGAGGTTTACAAAATTGTGAGGGACATGGATAGGGTAAATAGGCAAAGTCTTTTCCTTGGGGTCGGGGAGTCCAGAACTAGAGCGCATAGGTTTAGGGTGAGAGGGAAAAGATATAAAAGAGATCTACGGGGCAGCCTTTTCACACAGAGAGTGGTATGTGTATGGAATGAGCTGCCAGAGGAAGTGGCGGAGGCTAGTACAATTGCAGCATTTAAGAGGCATTTGGATGGATATATGAATAGGAAGGGTTTGGAGAGATATGGGCTGGGTGCTGGCAAATGGGACTAGATTGAGTTGGGATATCTGGTCAGCATGGACGGGTTGGACCGAAGGGTCTGTTTCCATGCTGTACATCTCTATGACATTAAGGAAAAACAAGTGTGTAACCTTTTCTATACTAGAAAAACAAGTGTGTAACCTCACATTACAGCAAACTTTGTTTCAACCAGCACCTTATGAACTGACACTCTTGATAAATCAGCAAAAATTATAAACCTCAAACACTGTGAAATTTACTGTATTATTCTGTCCTATTATTATAGTTTTTATTTACCTCAATATTATTCATTCAAATGGCCACAAGAAATATCAAAAGTTGATTCAATTCTGAGTCAATTTCTCCTCAAATACCATGATCTACCACAATGTCTAATTAGTCAGTTGAGGGTGTGAGTGAGAAGGCTCTCTGCCCTAAGTTTCATTTCAGGCAAAGTTGCATTATTATTTAAGCGATTTGCGCTGTAACTGAAGTATAACAGTGATATGTATACTCCCTGTATGTTTTTACATTGAAGCTGTGGACCTTTGATTATCCAGAAAATTTGATCACATGGAAAAAGTGAGGATTGGAGATGGTGGGGATAAGAGTCAAAAAGTGTGGTGCTGGAAAAGCACAGCCGGTCAGGCAGCATCCGAGGAGCAGGAGAGTTGACGTTTCAAGCATAAGCTCTTCATCAGACATTCCTGGTGTAGAGCCTATGCTCGAAACGTCCTGCTCCTCGGATGCTGCTTGGCCGGCTGTGCTTTTCCAGTACCACATTTTTGCATTTGACCATATGTTTACCACCCCTCCTGCTAATTTAAATCAGCAACACAGAAAAGCTTTAACCCGTGCTGTAATCTGTTAAAATTTGAGAGGCAAACAACAATCCCAAAAGTCATTATTTAAAGTAAAAATTATCAACTTTATTTTTTAAAGTCTAACAGAGAATAATTAACTAATAACTATTTGCAACTCTTTTCTCTAACCTATCTTTTACTTTACCCTTTTCAATACTGGTCTGATAAAAATATCCCAATTACGATTTACCCCAAAAAAAAATCACGTTTCAAAACCAGTCAACTTGTCAAGTGTCCTCTGTATTTTCCTGTGTCTTCTTTTCTTCTTCTTAGGGATTCTGTTTCACAGGTCATTGATAGTTAAAGGTACCTTGAAGAGAGGTATTCAACAGGCAGTCTGCGCATGTTAGTGGCTTGGCAGTTTTCCTCCAACTGTTCAATTTTTCCCAGTCTATTACCCAAAGCATCATATCATTTCAATGGTTTTAATATTGTCAAAATACCAAATTCAAACTTGATTGGAGTTTAGTATCTTGGACATAATTTAAAAATAATGGCCAAATTTTCTGTGTTATTCTCTAAGTTCTTCAACTCTTAAAGTTACAGTACCCCTTACACCTTCATAACACATGGCACACCCCCGGTTCCAATGTGCCAGTTAATAAAACGTTTCCTTTATTTACTCTTACTGAGAATAATCTTATGTAATTCGATTTTAACATATTTTATGTTGTTTCTCTTTAATGTAGATACTTGCAAAGAAGATGACTGTACTTTACAAACTGGGAAAAGAGCAGCTTTCTAAACAACATCATTACGACTTTGGACTTCGAGCTCTCAAGTCTGTACTTGTCATGGCTGGAGAATTGAAGAGAGGATCGCCTGATATAAATGAGGTAAAGAAACTCTGTAAATCTTGTGGCATCAGTAGGAAGATGTTTAGTTGGATAGGAAACTAGCTTTGCAACAGAAAGCAAATGAAAATTGAAGGAATTAGCTCTATTTGGGGAAAGTAACTAAGAGGAACCTCGATTATCCAGCATTCGATTAACCAAATTTCGGAATATCCAAACAAGATCACCACGTCCTAATATTTAGTTAACAATGTTATCCAGAATTTGATCCAGCATTCAATTAACGAACAAAATTCTCCCTTCGGGTAATCGAGCTTCCTCTGTAGATTTCCATCAAGCTATGGCCGAGTCATAATCTTTATTAATAACAAGGTATCAAGGAGAAGTAAAATTTAAACAGATTAATGAGTGAATTAATTAATTCATTGGGCAAAGTTATTGTAGACACCTAAAGATGAAAAATATCCAATTCCTGAGCTAGAGTGGGAAAAGGATCTCCAGATGGTATAAAGTTATTAATACAAAGCCAATCTAATGTAAGGTCCTTTCAGAGATGTCTTGGAGTTAAAATACTTTATTCTGAGGCATAGTAAATACACTATTGGTGAAACCATAATTCTTGGTACATAGTGACATGAACAAAGGCAGAAAAATACTAACTGGTCTATCTAACCTTTCCATGCAGCTGTTATGTTGTGTGTTACAACATAGACATATTCCATCAACTGGAACCAGTGCAATTCTTACAGTGGCAAAAGAAACACATTAAAATCAGGATGAATGGCAGAAGGAAAGAGAAAAACTCCCAGATCTACTTAGATGGTTGATTACAAGTAGTCGCCAGAGGGACAATTAGTTCTTCTAAATCCCTAGCACCATTCGATGAGCAAGGTTAGATCTCATGGGATATAAGGAGAACTAGTTATTTGGATACAGAAGTGGCTCAAAGATAGAAGCCAGAGGGTGGTGGGGGAGGGTTGTTTTTTAGACTGGAGGCCTTTGACCAGTGGAGTGCCACAAGGATCGGTGCTGGGTCCTCTACTTTTTGTCATTTACATAAACAATTTGGATGCGAGCATAAGAGGTACAGTTAGTAAGTTTGCAGATGACACCAAAATTGGAGGTGTAGTGGACAGCAAAGAGGGTTACCTCAGATTACAACAAGATCTGGACCAGATGGGCCAATGGGCTGAGAAGTGGCAGATGGAGATTAATTCACATAAATGCGAGGTGCTGCATTTTGGGAAAGCAAATCTTAGTAGGACTTATACACTTAATGGTAAGGTCCTAGGAAGTGTTGTTGAACAAAGAATTCATGGAGTGCAGGTTCATAACTCCTTGAAAGTGGAGTCGCAAGTAGATAGGATAGTGAAGAAGGCATTTGGTATGCTTTCCTTTATTGGTCAGAGTATTGTCATTTACATAAATGATTTGGATGTGAGCATAAGTGGTACAGTTAGTAAGTTTGCAGATGACACCAAAATTGGAGATGTAGTGGACAGCGAAGAAGGTTACCTCAGATTACAACAGAATCTTGACCAGATGGGCCAATGGGCTGAGATGTGGCAGATGGAGTTTAATTCAGATAAATGTGAGGTGCTACATTTTGGGAAAGCAAATCTTAGCAGGACTTATACACTTCATGTTAAGATCCTAGGGAGTGTTGCTGAACAAAGAGACCTTGGAGTGCAGGTTCATGTATCCTTGAAAGTGGAGTTGCAGGTAGATAGGATAGTGAAGAAGGCATTTGGTATGCTTTCTTTTATTGGTCAGAGTATTGAGTACAGGAGTTGGGAGGTCATGTTGTGGCTGTACAGGACATTGGTTAGATCAATGTTGGAATATTGCATGCAATTCTGGTCTCCTTCCTATTGGAAAGATGTTGTGAAACTTGAAAAGGTTCAGAAAAGATCTACAAGGATGTTGCCAGGGTTGGAGGATTTGAGCTACAGGGAGAGGCTGGACAGGCTGGGGTTGTTTTCCCGGAGCGTCGGAGGCTGAGGGGTGACTTTACAGAGGTTTACAAAATTATGAGGGGCATGGATAGGATAAATAGATAAAGTCTTTTCCCTGGGGTCAGGAAGTCCAGAACTAGAGGGCAAAGGTTTAGGGTGAGAGGGGAAAGATATAAAAGAGACCTAAGGGGCAACGTTTTCATGCAGAGGGTGGGATGCGTATGGAATGAGCTGCCAGAGGACGTGGTGGAGGCTAGTACAATTGCAAAATTTAAGAGACATTTGGATGGGTATATGAATAGGAAGGGTTTGGAGGGATATGGACCGGGTGCTGGCAGGTGCGACTAGATTGGGTTGAGATATCTGGTTGGCATGGACCGAAAGGTCTGTTTCCATGTTGTACATCTCTATGACTCCATGAGTGATTGGTTTTACAGCTAAGTAGCTCACGTGTAACTGCAGAAATCCAGAAGAACTTATTACAGAGATGGGGCTGAAAGCAGTCTGAGTAGAAGAGAGTGGCTTCCCTTTGCTCATGGATCTTAGTGAAACTTCGGACTTTTAAGGAAATCTGTCTATTTCTTTGAAGCCGACAGAGCAGAAATAACTGAATTTAGTAATTAAGTAATTTATTAATATATTTAGTAATTTCTTTAGTAATTTAGTAATTTATTAATTTAGTAATTGTGTAAGTTGCATAATTGGCAGGAATCATGTTCTGCTATTTTCACATTCCGATCACTTAATCTGCACTATCAACACCCTTTCTCCCCCAGCATTCCAACCGTCTGCACACCACTATTACATTAATGCTGTCTCCTCCATATTTTACGTCAGCGCTCATGAAGAGTCACCTAGATGCAAAACATTAGCTCATTCTCTCCATTGATGAACGTAGAATATTACAGTGTAGTACAGGCCCTTTCGACCTCGATGTTGAGCCAACCTGTGGAACCAATCTGAAGCCCATCTAACCTACACTATTCCAATTTCATCCATATGTTTATCCAATGACCATTTAAATGCCCTTAAAGTTGGTGAGTCTACTACTATTGCAGGCGGTGCGTTCCATGCCCCTACTACTCTCTGAGTAAAGAAACTACTTCTGACATCTGTCCTCTATCTGTTACCCCTCGACTTAAAGCTATGTCCCCTCGTGCTAGCCAGCACCAACTGAGGAAAAAGGCTCTCACTGTCCACCCTATCTAACCCTCTGATTATCTTATATGTCTCAATTAAGTCACCTTTCAATCTTCTGTCTTACGAAAACAGGCTCATGTCCCTCAGCCTTTCCTCATAAGACCTTCCATGCCAAGAAAAATCCTAGTAAGCCTCCTGTGTATTTTTCCAAAGCTTCCACATCCTTCCTGTAATGCAGTGACCAGAACTGTATGCATACTCTAAGTGCGGCTGCACCAGAATTTTGTATAGCTGCACCATGACCTCATGGCTCTGAAACTCAATCCCTCTACCAATAAAAGCTATCACACCATACGCCTTCTTAGCAACCCTATCAGCCTGGATAGCAACTTTCAAAGATCTATGTAAATGGATCTCTCTGCTCATCTACGCTCCCAAAAATCTTACCATTAGCCTAGTAGTCTGCTTTACTGTTGCTCCTTCCAAAGTGAATCACCCTACACTTTTCCACATTAAACTTCATTTGCCACCTCTCAGCCCAGCTCTGCAGCTTATCTATGTCCCTCTGTCATCTGCAATATCCTTTGGCACTATCCACAACTCCACCAGCCTTAGTGTCATCTGCAAATTTACTGATCTATCCTTCTATGCCCTCATCTAGGTCATTTATAAAAATGACAAACAGCAGTGGCCCCAAAACAGATCCTTGCAGAACACTACTGGTAACTGATCTCCACGTTGAACATTTCCAATCAACCACCATCCTCTGTCTTTTTTCAGCTAACCAATTTCTGATCCAAACTGCTAAATCACCCCCAATCCCATGCCTCCATATTTTATGCAATAGTCTACCATGGGGAATCTTATCAAACACCTTATTGAAATCCATATTCACCACATCAACCACTTTACCCTCATCAACCTGTTTGGTCACCATCTCAAAGAACTCAATAAAGTTTGTGAGGCACGACTTACCCTTCACAAAACCATGTTGACTATCCCTAATCAACTTATTCCTCTCTAGATGATTATAAATCCTATTTCTTTTATAACCTTTTCCAATACTTTATCCACAACCAAAGTAAGGTTTATAATTACCAGTGTTGTCTCTACTCCCTTTCTTGAACAAGGGGACAATATTTGCTACCCTCCCATCTTCTAGCACTATTCCTGTAGACAATGACGACATAAAGATCAAAGTGAAAGGCTATGGAATTTCCTCCCTGGCTTCCCGGAGAATTCTAGGATAAATTCCATCTGGTCCAGGGGACCTTTCTATTTTCACGTTTTCCAGAATTGCTAACACCTCTTCCTTGTGAACCTCAGTTCTGTCAAGTCTAGTCGCCTGTATCTCAGTATTCTATTCAACAACATTGTCTTTTCCCAGTGTGAATACTGATGAAAAATGTTCATTTAATGCTTCCCCTATCTCCTCAGACTCCATGCACAACTTCCCATTACTATCCCTGATTGGACCTAATCTTTCTCTAGTAATTTCTCTAGATTCTACCTGATCTGCTGTGATCTCCAGCATTTTGTTTTCAGTACTTCCTTTCATTTACTTCGTTTATAATTCCCACTGCCTTGGCAAAGCAGCCAAACATAATCAAAGACACTCCCCATCCTGATTATACTCTCTTCCACCCTCTTCCATTGGGTAGAAATTACAAATGACATCAAGGCTGCATTTGATTGAGTGTAGCATCAAGGAGCCCTAGCAAAACTTGAATCAATGTGTATCGGGGACAAACCTTCCAGTGGTTGGAGTCATACCTGGCACATAGAAAGATAGTTGTGCTTTTTGGAGGTCAATCATCTCAAGCTCCAGAACCTCTCCATAGGAGTTCCTCAGGGTAGTGTCCTAGGCCCAACCATCTCCAGCTGCTTCATTAATGACCTCCCTTCCATCATAAGGTCAGAAGTGGGGATAATCACCAACGATTGCACAATGTTCAGTACCATTCAGTCCTCAGATACTGAAGCAGTCCATGTTCAAATGCAAAAAATCTGAACAATTCCCAGGCTTGGGCTGACAAGTGGCAAGTATTGTGCCACACATACGCCAGGCTATTACCATCACCCATAAGAAACAATCTCTTGGGCATTCAATGATATTACCATCACTGAATCTCCCACTATCAACATCCTGGGAGATAACATTGACCAGAAACACAACTGAACTCATCACATTCACAGCGGCTACAAGAGCAGGTCAGAGACTAGGAATACAGCAAGTAACTCACCTCCTGATTCCCCAAAGCCTGTCCACCATCTACAAGGCACAAGTTAGGACTGTGATGGAATACTCCCCACTTGCCTGGATGAGTGAAGCTTCAACAACACTCAAGAAACCTAATACCATCCAGGACAAATCAGCCCACTTGATTGGCACTATATCCACAAGCATCCACTCTCTCCACCACCAATGCTCAGAAGCAGCAGTGTGTACTATCTCATAGATTCCCTACAGTCTGGAAACAGTGTGTATCTACAAGATACACTGCAGAAATTCACCAAAAATGTTCAGACAGCACCTTCCAAACCGAAGGACAAGGGTAGCGGATACATGGAATACCACCCCCATGCAAGTTCCCCTCTAAGCCACTTCGCATCCTAATTTGGAATATATCGCCATTCCTTCAATCTTACTCAGCCAAAGTCCTGGAATTCCCTCCCTTAATGCATTGTGGGTCAACAAACAGCAGGTGGACTGCAGCAGTTCCTGAAGGCAGCTCACCATCTCTTTCTATAGGGCAACTAAGGATGTTCAATAAATGCTGGTCAACCAGTGATGCCCACATCCCACAAATGGATAAAAAAAGGTTGACACCATGTACCAACAGATTTAAGAACTACTTCTTCTCACTGTTATCAACTTAGGAATAGACCTTTCATATATTCCAGTTGATCTATTTCTACACCTTCTCTGTCACTATAACACTACATTCCACATTCTATTCTAACATAGAAAATGGATGCATGAGAAGGCTATTTGACCATTTGGGCCTGCACCATCATTCAATATGATCATGGCTGAGCATGCATTCTCAGTATCCCATCCCGCCCTCTCTTCATACGCATTGATCCCTTTAGCTGTAAAGGCCACAACGAGTTCCCTCTTGAATATGTCTAATGAACTGCCCCAACAGCTTCCTGTGGGAGAGAATTCCACAGGTTCCCAACTCTCTGAGTGAAGAAATTCTTCCACATCTCAGTCCTGAATGGTCTACCCCTTATTCTTAGACTGTGATTCCTTGTTCTGGACTTCCCCAACATCAGGAACATTCTTCCCACATCTAGTCTGTCCAGTCCCATCAGGATTTTATATATTTCTATGAGAACCGCGCCCCCCCCCCCCCACCCCTTCATTCTTCTAAATTCCAGTTAGTAAAAGCTCAGTTGATCCAGTCTTTCCTCATGTCAGTCCTGCCATCCCGGGAATCAGTCTGGGGAACCTTCACTGGACTCACTCAATAGCAGCAATGTTCTGCAGACGAGGAGACCAAAACTGCACACAAGACTCAAGCTGTGGTCTCACCAAGGCCCTGTATAACTGCAGCAAGACATCCCTATCCCTATATTCAAACCCTCTCACTATGAAGGCCAGCATGCCATTAGCTTTCCCCACTGCTTGCTGCACCTACATGCCAACCTTCAGCGACTGAAGCTCGTTTTATCTCACCTTGTCCTAAACTGCCACCGTTCAGATAGGAATCTGCCTTCCTGGTTTTGCAACAAAGTGGATAACCACACATTTATCCGCATTATATTTTATTGATAAGTATTTGCCCACTCAGCCAGCCTGTCCAAGTCACCCTGCAGCCTCTTAGCATCCACCTCACAGCACACACTGCCACCCAGCTTCTTGCCATCTGTAAATTTGGAGATATGGCATTCAATTCCTTCGTTCAAATCGTTGATGTATATTGTGAACAGCTGGGGTCCCAGCACTGAACATTCTATTGTAAATTCTGTTCTGTTACCCTGATATACTTATATAAAGTATAAGTTGTTTGTATAGCATGAAAAACAATACTCTTCATTGTATCTGTGTCCAATAATAAATCAAATCAAAATCAAATTGATGTTAATCTTTCTTCACTAGAGTTGGGAAGTGATGTTAGGCCCAAAGCAAGGTTTATAGGACAGTCCCTATTAATTAATTCCATGATACAACGATGCAATTGCTCCCATGCTTGAATGAACTGTGCACCACTCCATCAACTATGCGAATGAAGGGATTGACAAACCAGTTAATGAAATGTGGTAGGATATAATTTTAACATTAGATTAGTGATAAAGCATAATTCCAAATTAACATGTTTTTAACTTGGAGATGTCTTAGGTACAAGCCAAGATTTGTCAATTTTTAATGTTTCTCAAGACTTTTGGCTGTGCTGCAGTTTGTGTTGAACATGTCTGAAATTATATCATAAACTTAAATATTTTACTTAATTTGATTTACTAGGATGTGGTATTGATGAGGGCTTTGAGAGACATGAATCTTCCAAAGTTTGTCTTCGAGGATGTTCCCCTGTTCTTGGGACTGATCTCTGACTTATTTCCCGGCCTTGACTGCCCTCGTGTTCGTTATCCAGATTTCAATGATGCAGTAGAGCAGGTTCTGGCAGAAAACCATTATATCGTCCTGCCAGTACAGGTAATGGTTTTTATTAGCTCAAATAATTTTTACCGGTTATCCAAGATTACAAAGAGATCTTGGTCAATTGGGTCAATAGGCTGAAGAGTAACAGATGGAGTCTAATATGGATAAATGCAAGGTCTTAGATTTTGGTAAAAATAAGACAGCACTTATGCAATTAAATGTACAGCCTTGGGTAGTATTATGGAATAGAGAGACCTAGGAGTTCAGGTGCGTAATTCTTTGAAGTTTGGTTCTACATATAGGTAGATTAAGAAGATTACGATTAATCTTAAGAAGACATTTAGCATGCTTGCATTCATTGCTCAGACCTTTGAATATAGGAACTTGTACATTATGTTGAGGATGTACAGGACATTGATGAGGCCACTTCTGGAGTACTGTGTCCAGTGCTGATCTCACTCTTAGAGGAAGGATATTATTAAGCTGGATAGGGTTCAAATGAGATTTACCAGGATGTTGACAGGAATGGAGGATATAGGAAGAGGCTGGATAGGCTGGGACTATTTTCACTAGAGCGTAGGAGGTTGAGGAGTGACCTTATGGAGGTTTATAAAATAATGAGGGGTATAGACAAGGTGAATGACAGGTGTCTTTTCCCTAGATTGGGGGATTTCAAGACCAGGGAGCATATTTTGATGGTGAGAGGAGAAACAGGATAGCACAGTGGCTCAGTGGTTAGTACTGTTGCCTCACAGCGCTAGGGACCAAGGTTTGGTTCCTGCCGTGGGCTGTCTGTGTGGAGTTTGCACATTCCCCCTGTGTCTGTAGGGGTTTCCTCCAAAATCCAAAGATGTTTAGATTAGGTGAATTGGCCATGCTATATTGCCCATACGGATGTGTGGGTTAGGTCATTAGTCTGGGGTAAATGTAGAGTAGTAGAGAAATGGGTCTGGGTGGGTTATTCTTCGGAGTAAAAAATGAGGTCTGCAGATGCTGGAGATCACAGCTGCAAATGTGTTGCTGGTCAAAGCACAGCAGGTTAGGCAGCATCTCAGGAATAGAGAATTCGACGTTTCGAGCCTAAGCCCTTCATCAGGAATAAGAGAGAGAGAGAGAGCGAGCCAAGCAGGCTAAGATAAAGGGTAGGGAGGAGGGACTAGGGGGAGGGGCGATGGAGGTGGGATAGGTGGAAGGAGGTCAAGGTGAGGGTGATAGGCCGGAGTGGGGTGGGGGCGGAGAGGTCAGGAAGAGGATTGCAGGTTAGGAGGGCGGTGCTGAGTTGAGGGAACCGACTGAGACAAGGTGGGGGGAGGGGAAATGAGGAAACTGGAGAAATCTGAACAGGTTGTCCTGGTTGGGTCCAAATTTTGTTGGTTGGAATGTAGTTCGGAGTCCGTGTGGGATCAGTCGGTTCCGTAGGCAGGTGCTGAGGAAGGAGATGTGGCTGTGGTAACGAGTCTGTTTGAGAATGTGGCTGAAGAGTTTCTGTGCAGAGGAGATGACCTGGGGGGTGCAGTGAGAGAGAGACTCACTGAAATCCTTATAGAGGGAGGAAGAGAGCTTCTTCAAGTAAGGCATCCTTGTAAGAGGATTCGCAGTAGGTTAAAATCTTCGAGTAAAAAATGAGGTCTGCAGATGCTGGAGATCACAGCTGCAAATGTGTTGCTGGTCAAAGCACAGCAGGCCAGGCAGCATCTCAGGAATAGAGAATTCGACGTTTCGAGCCTAAGCCCTTCATCAGGAATAAGAGAGAGAGAGAGAGAGCCAAGCAGGCTAAGATAAAGGGTAGGGGTGGTTCATGTGTAGAATGAACTTTCAGAGAAAATGGTGGATCTGGGTACAGTTACAATGTTTAATAAGTATATGAATAAGAAATGTTTGGAGGGTTATGGGCCAAGTGCAGGCAGGTGAAACTAGTTTAGTTTGGGATTACGTTCGGCATGGACTGGTTGGAGCAAAGGATCTGTTTCTGTGCTGTAAGACTCTGTGACTCTAAATAGTGACCAGAGAACAGATTTATGTTAATTTGCAAAGGAATCAGACGGGAGCTAAGAAAACAGGCTGAACCCATGAAAAATCAGATATGTTATGTTCACTGTGTTTCGTGAAAGATTTCTCTCTATGAGGCCGAGTGAATTTTCTCATGCTATTAGAGTCATAGAGATGTACAGCACGGAAACAGACCCTTCAGTCCAACTTGTCCATGCCGACCAGATATCCCAACCCAATCTAGTCCCACCTGCCAGCTCTCGGCCCACATCCCTCCAAACCCTTCCTATTCATATACCCATCCAATTGCCTCTGAAATGCTGCAATTGTACCAGCCTCCACCACTTCCTCTGGCAGCTCATTCCACACACGTATCACCCTCTGCATGAAAAACGTTGCCCCTTAGGTCTCTTTTATGTCTTTCCCCTCTCACCCTAAACCTATCCCCTCTAATTTTGGACTCCCCTACCCCAGGGAAAAGACTTTGTATATTTATCCTATCCATGCCCCTCATGACTTTATAAATCTCTATAAGGTTAGCCCTCAACCTCCTTCAGGGAAAACAGTCTGAGCCTGTTCCACCTCTCCCTGTAGCTCAAATCCTCCAACCCTGGCAACATCCTTGTAAATCTGTTCTGAACCCTTTCAAGTTTCAACACATCTTTCTGTTAGGAAGGAGACCAGAATTGCACACAATATTCCAACAGTTATTATTCCAAACTCATCTCATTAACAAGGTACCAGGCCAATATGGCACTCTGTTATTCCGATGCCTGCTTGATTCTGCCACCCAACATAGGCAGACGTACTCCTCATTCTGGAATATCCCAGAATCCCTGCAAAAATGGCACCTTGCTTTGTGGACAGGGTCCTGGAGGTCCTGGTGGACAAGGTGGTGCAGAGGAGGCCATGACATCAGACCCTGACAGCCTGGTCTGAAGTTGACACCTGGGGCAGTCTTAGATGACTTGAGGAATGCTTAGCAGTGCAGGACAAATATCAATAACCTTTCCACCCATCTGGATGGAAACTAGACAGCAAAACAACAGCAGTTCCTGCCATGAAGACAATAGACAATAGGTGCAGGAGTAGGCCATTCTGCCCTTCGAGCCTTCACCACCATTCAATATGATCATGGCTGATCATTCTTAAGCAGTATCCTGTTCCTGCCTTATCTCCATAACCTTTGATTCCACTATCCTTGAGAGCTCTATCCAACTCTTTCTTAAATGAATCCAGAGACTGGGCCTCCACTGCCCTCTGTGGCAGAGCATTCCACACAGCCACCACTCTCTGGGTGAAGAAGTTTCTCCTCATTTCTGTCCTAAATGGTCTACCCCGTATTTTTAAGCTGTGTCCTCTGGTTCAGCACTCACCCATCAGCGGAAACATGTTTCCTACCTCCAGAGTGTCCAATCCTTTAATAATCTTATATGTCTCAATCAGATCCCCTCTCAGTCTTCTAAACTCAAGGGTATACCCAGTCGCTCCAGTGTTTCGGCGTAAGGTAATCCTGCCATTCCAGGAATTGACCTCGTGAACCTACGCTGCACTCCCTCAATACCAGAATGTCTTTCTTCAAATTTGGAGACCAGAACTGCACAAATACTCCAGGTGTGGTCTCACCAGGGCCCTGTACTGCTGCAGAAGAACCTCTTTGCCTCTATACTCAATCCCTCTTGTTATGAAGGCCAGCATGCTATTAGCTTTCTTCACTACCTGCTGTACCTGCATGCTTACCTTCATTGACTGGTGTACAAGAACACCCAGATCTCTTTGTACTGCCCCTTTACCTAAATTGATTCCATTTAGGTAGTAATCTGCCTTCCTGTTCTTGCCACCAAAGTGGATAACCATACATTTATCCACATTAAACTGCATCTGCCATGCATCTGACCACTCACCTAACCTGCCCAGGTCACCCTGTAATCTCCTAACATCCTCCTCACATTTCACCCTGCCACCCAGCTTAGTATCATCAGCAAATTTGCTAATGTAATTACTAATACCATCTTCTATAAATATTTATTGTAAAAAGCTGCAGTCCCAGCACTGATCCCTGCGGTACCCCACTGGTCACTGCCTGCCATTCCAAAATGGAGACGTTTATCACTATTCTTTGTTTCCTGTCAGCCAACCAACTTTCAATTCCAAGTTAGTACTTTGCCCCCAATACCATGCGCACTAATTTTGCTCACTAACCTCCTATGTGGGACTTTATCAAAAGCTTTCTGAAAGTCCAGGTACACTACATCTACTGGATCTCCCTTGTCCATCTTCAGAGTTACATCCTTAAATAATTCCAGAAGATTAGTTAAACATGATTTCCCCTTCATAAATCCATGCTGACTCTGACCTATCCTGTTACTACTATCCAGATGTGTTGTAATTTCATCCTTTATAATAGACTCCAGCATCTTTCCCACCACTGAGGTCAGACTAACTGGTCTATAATTTCCTGCTTTCTCTCTCCCACCTCTCTTAAAAAGTGGTACAACATTAGCCACCCTCCAATCCACAGGAACTAATCCCGGATCTATTAAACTCTGGAAAATAATCATCAACGCATCCACGATTTCTCGAGCCACCTCCTTCAGTACCCTGGGATGTAGACCATTAGGCCCCGGGGACTTATCAACCTTCAAACCTAACAGTCTCTCCAACACCAATTCCTGGCAAATATAAATTTGGTCAGTGTGCTAACCTGATGACTGCAATAATTATAAAATATGAAGGTAACAATTGTACACTAGCACACATGAAGCATGAACTATATATTCACAACATCTTGTACTCACCTCTGACCTCAACCAAGCACCAGATCTATCACGGTCCCAAAAGGGACAGTTTAAGCAATTATTTAATTTTGTTCAGACTGAATAAATCATTACAGAGCTCCTACTCCCACAGCTGTTTGTATGAATTTTTAAACCATTTGGGAACCTGTACTTTCCTTGCACACAATCGATAATTTCTGATTGCTGAAAATTTAAATGTATGTCATCATTTCTGACAGTAAAAATTTCCTCATGTCTAGGTGGATAAAGTGGTGCAGATGTATGAGACAATGATGACACGACACACAACTATGGTGGTTGGACCCACTGGAGGTGGAAAGACTGTGGTCATTAACACACTTTGCCAGGCTCAAACGAGGTGAGATGCTTTCAGCATAACATTCAGTATGGTTCATACAGTACTGTGTGCAGAAGAGGAGACAGGAAGACAATATCCTGAATATGTACTTGGAGAAATCTGAATCCCCAATTTTTCAGATCTTCACTATTTAACACATTACAGGTTTTGAAGTTTTAATGTTGAAAATATTCCATTAAATAGTTTAAAAACAAATTTATTTGTTTCTTTAATTTTGGTTTCCCTTTGTGTTATAGATTATCATTGGTGACTAAACTATATACCCTGAACTCAAAAGCTGTCAGTGTGATTGAGCTGTATGGAATCTTGGATCCTGTCACTCGTGACTGGACTGATGGAATTTTGTCGAACATCTTTAGAGATATCAATAAACCGACTGACAAAAAGGAAAGAAGGTAAAATGTTTCCAAAAGCCTACTAATTAAAGGAGATAAATGAGAAGAGAGTAGATATCTTTTTGTGGCAAAAACAATACATTTTCTATTAGCTTTGCCCAATCTGCAGTAAGTCTATGTGATAATGTTCTAATAGAATCTGTTTAGGTTAAAGGACAGAAAATTAAAAATAAACCAAGCAGTATAGTAAGCTCAAGTTCCCTGTTCCACCTGAGAATTTAATAGTACTTTCACCAGTAATCAATGATCTTCCTCACCTATGGGTGAAGTCCTGGACCCCACATCCTTCTTTCTCAGTTTATATGATCACTGACACTGTCAAGCCCACATTCATAGCCAATCTTTTAGTTGCCTTGTGAGTTGGTGGTTGCCACTGACAAATTGTTGAACTTTCATGGACAAAACTAACAATTTTTTTAAGGGAATTCTAGAATACTATTCTAACAACATTGTAGATGTAATAATGTACAATCAAATTCCCCTTTGAATGTGGCTGCAGCCACTTTCCCTTCTTTCTAATTTAATGGTGCAGGGAAAGTTTTCCAATACCCAGAGTTAGTAGTGTGGATTTAGATTAGATTAGATTACTTACAGTGTGGAAACAGGCCCTTCGGCCCAACAAGTCCACGCCAAAAGAGATTTGAGTTGCAGAATGTATTTTAAAGAATAATATATTTACCAGCCCTATATATTGAGGTTGTTATGACAGTAATGAGAGGAGTGCATCGATATTCAAGCCCCTCTTTTCCCCAGTTACACCATTAACATTAATGCATTCATTAATTTCTAAACTGACCAATTGTTTTTCTTTAGTAGTACTATCCAAGCAAAAATATATGTTTACCAGGTGTCTTTAATGAGCTTCAAAATAACCAATTTATTAGGCAATTTATTATTATCAGTTAAATTGTCAGTTTAGTATTTATTTTATTCTTAAAGAAACTGGTGCCTCGATCCTGGAGGAAGACTGTCTCGTTTTTACTGTATCAGTTGTATATGGTAGAAATGACAAATAAAAGCTACTCTACTCTGTACTGTATTCCTAACACCTAACTATGATCCAGAATTAAAATTATGTCCCACAGTCACAAAAGTGTTATAGTGTAGAATGAAGTCATTTAGCCCATCTTGTTTGCATCAGCTATTTAACTGAGCATCATTACCAACTACCAATCGCTTGCTTTTTCCCCATTCCCTTGCATATTGCTTCTATCCAAATAATTAACCAATAAATACCTCCTTGAAAGCCTCAAATGAGCCTTCCCTCACAACACTTCCACGCAATGCACACTGTACTCTAACTACTTGCTATATGGAGAAAGTGAGGACTGCAGATGTTGGAGATCAGAGTCGAGAGTATGGTGCTGGAAAAGCACAGCAGGCCAAGCAGCATCCGAGCAGCATGAAAATCGATGTTTCGGGCATAAGCCCTTCATCAGGCATACTTGCTGTATGAAAATATATTTCTCACGCCACATTTGCTATTTTTTGGAAATCATATAAACCTGTGTCCTCTGAGATTTTTGTTCCTTTTATGAGAGGGAATAGATTCTTCCTATCCATTCTATCCAGCCCACTTATGACTTTTGAAAACCTGTTAGCTTTCTTCTGCCCAAAAACAGTTTCAACTTCTTCAATCCATCTTCATCACTGAAATGTTTCAACCCTGGAACCATTCTCGTAAATCTCTTCTGCGCTCTCTCCAATGCCTTCACTTCTTTCCTATAATGTGGTGCCCAGACTGTACATAGCACTTCAGCTGAGGTCTAACAGGTGTCTTGTATATGTTCAACAACATCTCTTTGTGCATGTAGTCTATGCTCCTGTGAATACAGTTGAAAAAACTGTATGCTTTATTAATTGCTCTCTCAATCAGTCCTGCTTCCTTCAGTGATCTGTATACATATACACGCAGGTCCCTGTGCTCACATTTGGAACTGTGACCTCTATTTTATATTGACCTCTATTTTATATTGACCCTCAGTGTTTTTCGTACCAAATATGGGCTGCACAGTGGTTAGCACTGCTGCCTCATAGCGCCAGGGACCCAGGTTTGATTCCAGTCTTGGGTGACTGTCTGTGTGGAGTTTGCACTTTCTCCCCTGTGTCTGCATGGGTTTCTGCTGGATGATCTGGTTTCCTTGCACAGTTCAAAGATGTGCAGGTTCGGTGGATTACTTGTGCTATGTTGCCACATAGTTAGAGTAGAGTAAAGAGTAGAGTAGCTTTTATTTGTCATTTCTACCATATACAACTGATACAGTAAAAAAATGAGACAGTGTTCCTCCAGGACCAAGGTACTGCATGGACAGCACAAACTACACAATCATACAAAGCAGTAAAGACAAGCCAGGGAATGATAGACCGGTGAGCCTGACCTAGGTGGTGGGCAAGTTGTTGGAGGGAATCCTGAGGAACAAGATGTATATGTATTTGGAAAAGCAAGGACTGATTCGGGATAGTCAAAGTGGCTTTGTGCGTGGGAAATCATGTCTCACAAACTTGATTGAGTTTTTTGAAGAAGTAACAAAGAAGATTGATGAGGGCATAGCAGTAGATGTGATTTATATGGACTTCAGTAAGGCATTCGACAAGGTTCCCCATGGGAGACTGATGAGCAAGTTTATATCTCACGGAATACAGGAAGAACTAGCCATTTGGATATAGAACTGGCTCAAAGGTAGAAGACAGAGGGTGGTGGTGAAGGCTTGTATTTCACACTGGAGGCCAGTGACCAGTGGAGTGCCACAAGGATCAGTGCTGGGCCCTCTACATTTTGTCATTTACATATATGATTTGGAGGTGAGCATAAGAGGTACAGTTAGTAAGTTTGCAGATGACACCAAAATTGGAGGTGTAGTGGACAGCGAAGAGGATTACCTCAGATTACAATAGGATCTGGACCAGATGGACCAATGGGCTGAGAAGTGGCAGATGGAGTTTAATTCAGAAAAATGCGAGGTGCTGCATTTTGAGAAAGCAAATCTTAGCAGGACTTATACACTTAATGGTAAGGTCCTAGGGAGTGTTGCTGAACAAAGAGACCTTGGAGTGCAGGTTCATATCTCCTTGAAAGTGGAGTCGCAGGTAGATGGGATAGTGAAGAAGGCGTTTGGTATGCTTTCCTTTATTGGTCAGAGTATTGAATACAGGAGTTGGGAGGTCATGTTGTGGCTGAACAAGATACTGGTTAGGCCACTATTGGAATATTGTGTGCAGTTCTGGTCTCCTTCCTATCGCAAGGATGTTGTGAAATTCGAAAGGGTTCAGAAAGGATTTACAAGGATGTTGCCAGGGTTGGAGGATTTGAGCTATAGGGAGAGGCTGAACAGGCTGGGGCTATTTTTCCTAACTCCCTAAACTCCCACATCGGAAATAGCACTCTACTAAAGGCCATCTTTGCTCCTTCACAATCTACGGACCCAGAAAATAGCACCATCTTTTTGCTCTAAAAACCAGTGCTCCAGGCTAACATAGTACTTATGGTTTATATTTTTAAAATTTAATCGAGAAACAGATTTCAATAACACATATAATCAAGAAAGAACGCGTTCTATTCACTTCTGTAGACTTACAGCAACATTACATGTTAAAAACTATGCCATGATGTGTTTTGTGCCACAGGTTCCTCCAATGTCAGCTATGAGTTTTGTTGTTTGTTAATTTTTCCTCGACGCACTCCGATGTCCCATACACGAACTCAAACAGCAGAGTTACTGCTGTGTCAGTTAGCAGTGTAGGTTTCTTTCCCTCTCTCCGGCACCACTAATCCAGAATCTGGTTTCCAGCATCTGCAGTCATTGTTTTTACCTTCGGTCCAACCCGTCCATGCCGACCAGATATCCCAACTCAATCTAGTCCCACCTGCCAGCACCCGGCCCATATCCCTCCAAACCCTCCCTATTCATATACCCATCCAAATGCCTCTTAAATGTTGCAATTGTACCAGCCTCCACCACATCCTCTGGCAGCCCATTCCTTACACATACCACCCTCTGTGTGAAAAAGTTGCCCCTTCGGTCTCTTTTATATCTTTCCCCTCTCACCCTAAACCTATGCCCTCTAGTTCTGGTCTCCCCCACCCCAGGGAAAAGACTCTGCCTATTTATCCTATCCATGCCTCTCATGATTCCTCCTAAACAGTATGGCCGCTCCCCTACTCCTGGTATTAAAAGATGAACAGTAAACCCAATCAAACCCATTCTGCTGTAATTTCAAATGTTCCCGACCATCCACATGCGTCTCCTCAATAAGGCAATATCCACCTTTTCCTTTGTAAGTCTCAAGTGTACCTTTTTCCTCTTGAATGTTCCAGGTTCCCCTTGATGTTCCAGGTACACCATTTAAGCAAATCATTAGCCATAACCTTCTGTAGTAACATTTAGTCTCCAGAGAGAAAGCGCTCGAATTACAAATCACTGAGCCATAGTAAAAGAAAATCGACAGAACATAAAAAAAGTACACAAACTAAAACCACTACAGTTAATAAACCTACAAAGCTATCAAAAACTATATTCAACAAAAACCAAAGAAAACAAATCAACGTATAAAGTGTCACTGGCACTGGATAGGGGAATTCACTGCCTGGCCAAAGGGGCCCCCCACACACTCCCAACTTCCTGTCCCATTGCCAATACAGCAATCAGAGCATTTGAATACCAGAACCAGGCTAAAACTGCCTGCGAATAGGCATCTAGCCATTTTCCCTCCTCCTAGCTGGAGCTACACTGCAAACACGAGCAAAAACATAAATAAAGAAAACAGAATAACAATAAATACAGAGACATGGGATTGAGGGTGATTTAGCAGTTTGGATCAGAAGTTGGCAAGCTGAAAGAAGACAGAGGGTGGTGGTTGATGGGAAATGCTCATCCTGGAGTTTAGTTACTAGTGGTGTACCACAAGGATCTGTTTTGGGTCCATTGCTGTTTGTCATTTTTATAAACGACCTGGATAAGGGTGTGAAAGGATGGTTTAGTAAATTTGCGGATGACACTAAAGTCGGTAGAATTGTGGATAATGCCAAAGGATGTTGTAGGTTATAGAGGGACATAGATAAGCTGCAGAGCTGGGCTGAGGGGTGGCAAATGGAGTTTAATGGGGAAAAGTGTGAGGTGATTCACTTTGAAAGGAGTAACAGGAATGTTACTGGGCTAATAGTAAGTTTCTTGGTAGAGTAGATGTGCAGAGAGATCTCGGTGTTCATGTACATAGAGCCCTGAAAGTTGCCATCTAGATTGATAGGGTTGTTAAGAAGGCATATGGTGTGTTGGTATGTATTGGTAGAGAGATTGAGTTTCAGAACCATGATGTCATGTTACAACTGTCCAAAACTCTGGTGAGTCCACATTTGGAGTATTGTGCACAGTTCTGGTCACCGCATTCTAGGAAGGATGTGGAAGCTTTAGATGGGGTTCAGAGGATGTTACTTGGGAGGGAAGGAAGGAGAAAGCAAGGACTGCAGATGCTGGAGATCAGAGTTGAGAGTGTGGTGCTGGAAACGCACAGCAGGTTAGGCAGCTTCCAAGGAGCAAGAGAATAGCCATTTTGGGCATAAGCCCTTCATCAGGAATGAAACTTGTGGGCTTGGAGCCTAAGCAGTAAATGGGAGGGGAGGTGGGGCTGGGGGGAAGGTAGTTGAGAATGCGACGGGTAAATGAAGGTGGGGAGAAGGTGATAGCTCAGAGAGGAGGGTGGAGCAGATAGGTGAGAAAGGTGATGGGTAGATCAAGAGGGCGGTGTTGAGTTGGAGGCTTGGGACTGGAATAATATGGGGGGTGGAGGGGAATGAGGAAACTGGTGAAATTCACATTGATCCCATGTGGTTGCAGAGTCCCAAGGCAGAATATGAGGCATTCTTCCTCCAGGCATCGGGTGGGAAGTGTTTGGCGATGGAGGAGGCCCAGGATCTACATATTCTCGGCAAAGTGGTAGGGGGAGTTGGTTGGTGTGGGTGTGCCAGCGATGTTTTCTGATGTGATCCACAAGTTGGTGTCCTGTCTCTCCGATGTAGAGGAGACCACATCGGGTGCAACAGATACAGTCGATGACCTTTGTGGAGGTACAGGTAAACTTATGTCAGATGTGGAAGGATCCTTTGGGGCCTTGGGTGAGGTGGGGTGGTGGTGGGGGTGAGGGGGAAGGTGAGGGCACAGGTTTTGTACTTCCTGCTATGGTAGAGGAAGGTGCCGGGAGCAGGGTGTGGGCTGGTTGGGGATGGGGTGGAGGGGGTGTGGATCTGATGAGGGAGTCGTGGAGGGAATGGTCCCTCCGGAACACTGATAGGGGTGGGGAAGGAAATATATCTCTGGTGGTGGGGTCTGTTTGTAGTGGTAGAACTGGTGGAGGATGATGTGATGTATATGGAGGTTGGTGGGGTGAAAGGTGAGAACCAGAGAAGTGGTTCTGTCCTTGTTGCGTTGGAAGGGATGGTGTCCAGGGGCAGAGGTGCTGGAAGTGGAGGAGATGCACTGGAGGGCATCATCAACTGCGTGGGAAGAGAAATTCCGATCTTGGAAATAGGTGGCCATCTAGGATTTTGTAACGTGAATTGGTCATCCTGGGAACAGATGTGGCAGAGGCAGAGGAATTGGGAATAAGGGATGGAGTTTTACAGGAGGTAGGGTGGGAGAAAGTAGAACCTCAGTATGGAATGACACTTGGTGCAGACATCTACTACAAGCCCACTGACTCCCACAGCTACCTAGACTACAGTTTCTCCCACCCCGCCTCCTGTAAAAATGCCATCCCTTATTCCCAATTCCTCCGCCTCCACCGTATCTGTTCCCAGGACCTTAAGGGCATTTAAATGATCATTGGATATGGATGAAACTGGAATTGTGCATGTTAAATGGGCTTTGAATTGGTTTCACAGGTCGGTGCAACAACGAGGGCTGAAGGACCTGTACTGCGATGTAATATTCTATGTTCTATGTCAAACAAAGAAGTTAGAAGTGTATAGTGAATATCCCACCCATTCCCTGATATAGCTTAACTCAGAAATTAAAAGCAAATATTCCATCCGTCTCCGAGCATAATTTAAGCCAGATTATTGCCAAAAAGACTTCCTTTCTAAAAAGACGCTATTATCTATACATATTAAATTGCTCAGCCTAAGTTAGCTTGTCCACAAAGTCTCTTGCCATCTCTGGCGAGTCAGAGAAGCGAACATGTCCATTAAAGGTAATCCGAAGCATCTCCGGGTATCTGAGAGAGTACTGGATCCCGAGCTCCCTCAATCTTTTATTGATGCCATCATAGGATTTCCTTTTCTGGATCACTGTTGCTGAGAAGTGCTGGAAAAATATGATCTGAGAGCCCTCGTAAACTAAGGCCTTTGGATCCTTCCCCTGGACTCTGGAACTTCCATGATTCTCTCCTTGTCTCTATAATTATGGAATCGCACCAGGACAGAGCATTGGTCCAGAGCTTGCCTTTGTACCATGGCCCGGTGAGCTGGTTCAATCTTCAAGCTTCCAAGTTGAGGAAGTTTGACAGCCAAACCTCAAAACGTTCCACTGGTTGCTCACCTTCCTTCCCCTCCAGCAGACCAACAATCCAAATATTTTCTGCCTGCCCCTTTTCTCAAGATCATCAATCTGTTCAAGCAAATTACGAGCCTGTGTCTCCAGGGCCTGGATCCTCTCCTTGAAGGAATCAGTCTCAGCTTCCACCACTGTGATCCTGTGTTCGACCTCATACAACTTTTCCCGAGGTGTCCCAGCTGCTGTTCATGTTTCTGCAACATAACAGAGATCGGAGCCAACTTGTCCTCAATCTGCTTCCCCAGCACCTTGCAAAATTTTGTAAGCTCTGAAACCAGGGCCTGGTAAGTAGTTGGGTCTGGCGAGCCTGAAGATTGGGCCCTGGCCTCAGGCGAACCTGCTCCATTCTTCAGCATCCCTGAGGTGGCAAGAACAAAGGTAAGTGACATTCTAGGACTTTCTAGGACTCTGTCACTCCCCTAGAGTCCTACATTACTGCGATGACTGGGTTAAGGTGGGTAGAGGCTCTGTCCTGCGTGTGCTACAGTATGGAGCTCAGCGCAGCGATCTTCCTAGATCGCCGCCATCTTGGATCTCCCCCTTTCACCCTTTTTAAAGTGCTGTTGTTTTGACTTTTTTTCCACTAAAGTTCCAAACAATGCAATAGCATATAAAACAGTAATTGCTGCTCCTGCAATTTGAGGAAATTCAACACCTAAAATACCTCAAAAAAGGAGCAGCTCTTTTCCCATCCTCCCCTCTGAATCTTTTAGATTCCTGTTGGTTCCCAATCATATTTTAAATCTGATACCTGTCATAATCACACATTTACTTCTTTATCTTAATTTCTATCTTGTTTGTTTCCAGAGAGCTCTGGATTTGTTTAGCCTTTCTTTCCCTTTTGAAGGAACATACCACGACTGCACCTGAACCATCTCTTTGAAGGTAGCCCCTGTTCAGTTACAAGTTTTCCCTCCACCTCTTGTTGAAGTGTATCCTGCCCAGCTCTATTTCTGATGAAGGGCTTATGCCTGAAATGTTGACTCTCATGCTCCTCACATGGTGCCTGACCTGCTGTGTTTTTCCAGCATCTGATCTCCAGCCTATGCAGTCCTCACTTGCTCCCAGCTCTGTACTTGTCTTATTGAAGTTCATCTCACTGCCAATTGATTTTTCTTATTTCTTTTTTCTGATTTTCTCCACCAAAATCCTAAACTTCATAATACAATGATTATTGTCTCCTAAATGATCCTGACTGACACCTGATCCACTTGTACCAGCTCATTTCCAAGAACCAGGTTCAATTGTGCATTCTTACTTAATAAAACCCAAAAGAACTGTGAATTTTGTAAATTAGAAACAAAAACAGAAATTGCTGGAAAAGCTCACCAGGTCTGGCAGTATTTGTGGAGAGAAATCAGAGTTAATATTAGTGACTCTTCCTCAGTTCTGACTCAGCATAACAGGTGACTCATTCCTGATGAAGGGCTCATGCTTGAAAAGTTGATTCTCCTGCTCCTCGCATGCTGCCTGACTGGGTGTGCTTTTCCAGCACCACACTCCAGCACACAGACTTTGATCTTCAGCATCTGCAGTCCTCACTTTCTCTTAACTGGTGTCCTGCCAATGTGTAGCTACTCAGCTATAACTAAGATTCATTTAGTTCCACCAACATGCCTGATTCAGCCACACAGCTACTGAAACCATACTTCTATTACCTCAGAACACAGCGAGTTAGAAATTCAATCGTATGAGGAAGAGTATTGCCTGAACAACATGGGCATTGGTGATACAGTTTTGAAAATCAGCTATGATCATCAGTAATGAGTTTCTCAACATTAAGAAAAAAAAAGTATGATTCTCCAACCAAATGCTAATGACAAGATGAGAGGTAAGAGGGCAGTTTGTACCAATTTTCATGCATTAGCACTTTATTAAGTCTAGGCAAAAGTGAGGCCTGCAGATGCTGGAAACCAGAGTTTAGATCAGAGTGGTGCTGGAAAAGCACAATACATCAGGCAGCATCCGAGGAGCAGGAAAATTGACGTTTTGGGCAAAAGCCCTTCATCAGGAATAGAGGCAGGGAGCCTCCGGAGTGGAGAGATAAATGGTGGTGGTGGTGGTGTGGGGGGGTCGTGTAGGGGAAGGTGGTGGGCTGGGGAGAAGGTCTTCAGGTCAGAGGAGATGACCTGGGGGTTGCAGTGAGAGAGTGACTCACTGAGATTCTTGTGGAGAGAGGAGAACTTCTTCAAGGTATGATTTGGAGATGCCGGTGTTGGACTGGGGTGAACAAAGTTAAAAATCACACAACACCAGGCTATAGTCCAACAGGTTTAATTGGAAGCACACTAGCTTTCGGAGCAACACTCCTTCATCAGGTGATCAGGCAATCACCTGATGAAGGAGCGTTGCTCCGAAAGCTAGTGTGCTTCCAATTAAACCTGTTGGACCATAACCTGGTGTTGTGTGATTTTTAACCTTCTTCAAGGTAGGCATCCTTGAAAGAGGATTCGCAGTAAGGTTAAAATCAACCAGGCAAAAGTGAGGACTGCAGATGCTGGAAGTTATTAAGTCTTTTTCACTTGGGAGTGTGGTGGAAACAGGTTCCAGTGGGACATTCAAGAGGGCTTTGGATGATATTTGGATAACAATAGTTTCGCGAGTTTTGAGAAGATTTGTAGCTTAGGTTGAGGTTCTGGATGTAAGTTTACTCACTGAGCTGGAAAGCACAATAGAATGCTTGGGTATGGTGAATAAGCAGGAGATTGGGACTAGGTAGTGATGCTCATCTGAAAACAAAGTGCTGACACGATGGGCCAAATAGCTTCCTCCTGTGTTTAGAACTTCTATTGATTCTGTGATTATTACCTAATCAGTTTCCCATTCTCCCACCCACCAGATATCTGATAAGATGGCTCCTGAGCCTGGGGCTTGTCCACTCCTGCTTTTCTTTTAGTTTCTTTTGTTTGTTCTCGCTTTCATGTACTAATTTTTTGTTGAAGAGCTCGGTTGCAGCAACAGCATTGGCAACAGTGAATGAGCCCAGGACCTCTGAACTGACGATGTGGTTTTACTACCTGGTGGTGTCTGTGTCCAACACTGATTAATGGAGACAAGGCGGGTTTGGGCCCAGTACGAGACTCAACTGCATCGGTGAGGTGGGCCCAAAGCAGACTCATGGTGGAGGCAGAGTTAAGTTTGGGTCAGTGTGGTACCTGGCATCATCAGTGGCATCTGCATTTATGAGATCCAGTGAGGACCCAGAGTAGTGAGAGCATCAGTGGAGGTGAGATAGTGCTGAAGAGTGGTGGAGCATGAAGAAGACTCGTGCCTGGCCACCAGGCCTATGGCTTATGGCCCATGGTGGAGCACTTTACAAGAAGGACTGTAAAGTTGAACACTATTTCTTTATTTTTCTGCTTTTGTGTGCTATGGTTTAGTTTATTTTTCTGTGTTTTAAGATGGCGCCGGAGAGTGGCGACACTGTACAACATTTTTCACTGTATTTTGTAACAAAATACATGTCCCTTGTCCCTCCTCTTTCCTTATAACCTTGCAAATCTTTCCATCTTAAATATTTGTCCAATTTCCTTTGAAAATTACTGATACATTTTCATTCATTGCTTTTCTCGTTATGAATTGTTTAAAGTAAGCTCCTCCCAAAAGAAATTTTGACATTTCATTTGTATGCAAGTGTAGCAGCTTAAAATGTGGGCATTTAAATGTATTTTTATGTATCTTGCAGGTATATTTTATTTGATGGAGATGTGGATGCTCTCTGGGTAGAGAACATGAACTCTGTAATGGATGACAACAAGTTGTTGACTCTAGCTAATGGTGAACGTATCAGGCTACAGGCACACTGTGCACTGCTGTTCGAGGTACTGCTGTGGCAATCTTTCTTTTCAGATTCTCCTATATTTTAGAAAATCAGTAACGGGAAGGAGAATGTTTATCCCTTCAGAATCCTAAAGGCAAAAATAAAAATGGAGTTGTGCAAGATCTGATTCATCATATGGCAGCTAATTCTGACCATTAGATCAAGGGGAGGTTGAGTTATTCACTTACTGCCCTGCATTGTCAGAAGTTAGGGTATAATGCAGATATATGCTAAAATTTCTTCTATTCTTTGAAAATTAAGTAAAGCTTTTATTACAGACAGATCTTTAGCAACAGGAGGATGTGATGCAGTGGTAATGTCACAGGACTAGTAACCCAGAGGCTTAGGTTAATGTGGTGAAGACATGGATTTGAATCCTCCTGTGGCAGATAGTGAAGTTTGAACTCAATATTAAAAACAAACAAATAATAAGCCAGTCTAATGCCAACTATGTAATTACCTTTGATTGTCATAAAAGTCCATCATTCATTAATGTCCTTTATGGAAGGAAATCTGCCATCTTTACCTGATCAGGCCTTGATGTAGAATCATAGATTCCCTACAAGTCCACACTGACCCTCTGAAGAGTAACCCACCTGGACCCATTCTCCAACCCGATTATTCTACATTCACCCCTTATTAATGCATCTCCCTACACAACCCTGAGTATTTTAAACAATTTAGCTCAGCTCTGACCTGCACATCTTTAGACTGTGGGAGGAAACCCACGCAGAAATGGGGAGAATGTGTAAACTCCACACAGTCAGCCAAGGCTAGAATCGAACCTGAGTCCCTGGCATTATGGGGCAGTAGTGCTAACCACTGAGCCACCAGGCCACCCAACTGTAACTCCAGACCCGCAGCAATGTGGTTGACTCTTAAGTCCTGGGCTGGCCAGTGATGCCCACTTCACATAAACAAGTCAGTGCCAATACATAGATAGCTTTACAGGACAGAATTTTCTTAAATGAAACCTTTTTTACTTGGGTGTCATACTTGTTTGCTGAACATCCCCAATGGAACACCTAAGGGCTTTTCTCAAATTAGGCATGTCAGAGGACGCCAGGACAAAAGTCCTGCCTCACAATAGTTACTAATGAATCAGAGGCTAGTGGCTTTTACACTCAGCAGTGCCAAGAAGGAATGAAAAAGTGTGGTACTGGAAAAGTACAGCCAGTCAGGCAGCATCTGAGGAGCAGGAGAGTCAAGTATCAGCTCTTTCTTTGCTTGAAACATTAACTCTCCTGCTCCTCAGATGCTGCCTGATTGGCTGTGCTTTTCCAGCACTACACTTTTTGAGTGTGATCTCCAGCATCTGTAGTCCTCAATTTCTCCTAGTGCCAGGAAGGAGGTTCATGTTGCTGCCGACAGGACAGTCTAGGTTGCAAGGACCCAGGTGTCAGGTAAATGCATTGCTGTGGAGTTAGGAGGGGTTATGGGGTTGGAGGGAGCCACAGGGAGTGGAGGTTGTAGGGCTAGAGGTGGGGTTGCTTCATGCTCAGGCCCTCAATTGTCTACAACTTGATTTAGAATTCAAAGGCCTCTTTACTGTATTGCCTGAGATTGTGCTTGTTGCTATTGGTGACAGATAGTCATTTGTAACAGAAGACATCATTATTGTAATGATAAAAAAAGGGTTTTTTTTCTGAGCATCCTGCTCATTTCCAAGAAGCAGGAATGATAGATGGAGGTCCGAAAACCAAAACTCCCAACTGACAAGCACTCTGCAGTGGTGAGAATCTGTCCTTAAGTAGCCCTTAAGTGATTTGTAGTTGAATATTTAAGGATCTTGACTGACAGTGGGCCAGGCAGGTTGAGTAGGTGCCTTCCCTGCCGAGTCCCAAATTCTGGTGGCGGTTGAAAAGTGTTGGGATTCTGCTCTACCCTGCCTAAATAAGTTGACCTCTCCCCTCTGGGCCCAGCAGCTCCATGACTGTCAGATTCTGTCTATAATATGACTTTCTTGTTTAGGAGGAGAAAGTAAGAGCTGCAGATGCTGGAGATCAGAGTTGAGAGTGTGGTGCTGGAAAAGCTCAGTAGGTCAAGCAGCATCCGAGGAGCAGGAAAATCAACGTTTCGGACATGACTCCTTCATCAGGAATGAAGCTTATGTGCCAGGAGCGTGTGAGATAAATGGGAGTGGGGTGGGACTAGAGAAAAGGTAGCTGGGAATGCAATGGGTAGATGAAGGTGGGGAGAAGGTGATAGATAAGAGAGGAGGGTGGAGCAGATAGATGGGAAAGACAATGGACAGATCAAGAGTGCGGTGCTGAGTTGGAGGTTTGGGACTGGGATAAGGTGAGGGGAAGGGAAATGAGGAAACTGGTCAAATTCCACATTAATCCTGTGTGGTTGCAGGGCCCCAAGGTGTAAGATGAGGTTTTCTTCTTCCAGGCATCAGGTAGTTAGGGTTTGGTGATGGAGGAGGCCCCGGACCTGCATGTCCTTGGTGGATGGGGAGGGGGAATTGAACTGTTCAACTATGTTTCACCAGTTTCCCCATTTCTTCATCTCCCATCTTATCCCAGTCCCAATCTGCCACCTCTACACTGCTGTCATGACCTGTCCATTGTCTTTCCCATCTGTCTGCTCCACCCTCCCTTCCGACCTATCACCTTCTTCCCCACTTTCATCTATCTATTGCATTGCCAGCTACCTTCCCCTCAGCCCACCTCCCTCCCATTGATCTCTCAGCCCCCCCGCCCCACAAGCCTCATTCCTGATGAAGGGCTTATACCCGAAATGTCAATTCTCCTGCTTTTCTTGTTTAGGAAGTAAGTTGAGTCCAACCAAGAGATGCTTATAATTGTTACAGAAAGAAGGCACTTCACATCCCAGGCTGGATGTAAGATGAATTCCCAGTGTGAAAGGATTATTAACTCTGCTAATCAAGTCCCTATGAGTACTCTTTTCTGATTAGGTATGACATGCCATAACATCACTCAACACCTCATTTAGCTCCTTTATTCCTTTAAATAATATCCTTCACTCAGCATTATAAAAATAAAATATATCATGCTTACAGTCCCTTTGGAACAAATTTCAGTCTCCATATAAAGAGTGTCCATAAATATTGAACTTCATTGCTGCGAAATGTGCTTTATCGCTAGTTTTAATGTTGCTTCACTTCATAGTACAATTCTGCTGTCATACTTACTGAGAGTGAAGTGGAACAATCAGGACTATGAAGTCTGTAGAGTTTCAAGATCGCAACCTGTGTCACCCTACAAATGCAGCAATTTTCAAAGGATTTCTCCAGCTTCCTTTTCTCATTATCATCTGGCTAGGGATTTTTTTTAAACAGAATAGATCGTCCATATTTGATATGGAGATGTTAGGGGAGGCGATGGCCATGTAGCATTATCATTAGACTATTAACCCAGAGAGCCAGGTAATGTTCTGGGGACCTGGGTTCAATTCCTGGTGGAATTTGAATTCAATAAAAACAAAAATCTGGAATTATTAATATGATGATGACCCCTGAAATTATTGGAGAAAAACCCATCTGGTTCATGAATGTACTTTAAGGTTAGAAACTGTTGTCCTTACCTGGTCTGGTCTACATGTGACAACAATGTAATTAATTCTTAACTGCCTTCTGGTCAATTAGGGATGGGTAGTAAATGCTGGCCCAGCTAGGGAATGAATTTTTAAAAAGTACTCATTACTCAAAACAAAAACAGACATTTCTGGAAAAGCTCAGCAGGTCTGGCAGCATCTATGCAGAGAGACCAGAGTTAACATTTCAGGTTAAGTGACGCTTCTTCAGAAGTGCTGGTAACTAGGAAAAAGTTGGTCTTTATGCAGAAGATAGGTTGTGGGGAGGGGGTAAGGAGAAAATTATTGGTGGAGATAGAGCCCCAAGAGAGCGAAGAACAGTTTTCAGACAAAGGAGTGGATTGTTGTTTCTGATTTCCAGCATCTGTGGTTCTTTCAGTATTTAACTTATTGCAAGACTCTCTGTAAGAGTCTGTTGCACTCAATCCTTAGACAGCAGCTTCCAAACCCGCAATCACTTTAGAACATAGAACATAGAAAAGTACAGCACAGAACAGACCCTTCAGCCCGTGCTAATCTAAAATAAAATAACCTAACCTACACATCTCTCAGTTTACTGCTGTCCATGTGCCTGTCCAGCAGTCGCTTAAATGTCCCTAATGGCTCTGCTTCCACCACCACTGCTGGCAACGCATTCCATGCATTCACAACTCTCTGTGTAAAGAACCTACCTCTGACATGTCCTCTATACCTTTCTCCTAACACTCCTCGTGCCAGTCAATCCTGGCCTGGGGAAAAGTCTCTGGCTATCGACTCTATCCATACCTCTCATTATGTTGTTTACCTCGATCAGGTTACCTGTCTTCCTCCTTCTCCAGAGAGAAAAGGCTGAGCTTAATCAACCTCTCTTCGTATGACAAGCCCTCCATTCCAGGCAGCATCCTGGTAAACCTGCTTTGCACCCTCTCCAAAGCCTCCTTATCTTTCCTATAGTAGGGTGATCAGAACTTGACACAATATTCCAAGTGTGGTCTCACCAGGGACTTGTAGAGCTGCAGCAAAACCTCACGGCTCTTAAACTCGATCCCCCTGTTAATGAAAGCCAAAACACCATATGTTTTCTTAACAACTCTATCCACTTGGGTGGCAATTTGAGGGATCTATGCAGTCGAATATCAAGATCCTGCTGTGCCTCCACACTGCCAAGAATTCTACCTTTAATCCTATATTCAACATTCAAGTTCGACCTTTCAACATGCATCACTTCGCATTTATCCAGGTTGAACTCCATCTGCCATTTCTCAGCCCAGCTCTGCATCCTGGCTATGTTGCACTGCAGCCCGCAGTAGCCCTTGATACTATCGATGGTTCCTCTAACATTTGCGTCATTGGCAAATTTACTAACCCACCCCTCAACCTCCTCATCCAAGTCATTTATAAAAACTAAGAAGATCAGAGGCCCACGAACAGAGCCCTACGGGACACCACTCAACACTGACCTCCAGGCAGAATACTTTCCATCCAAAACCACTCTCTGCTTTTTGAATCTAGGCAGCCAAATTTCCCTGTATCCCATACCTCCTGATTTTATGAATGAGCCTGTCGTGGAGAACTTTATCAAATGCCCTGCTGAAGTCCATATACTCCACATCCACTGTCTCGTCACCTCTTCAAAGACCTCGCTAAGATTTGTGAGACATGACGTGCCCCTCACAAAGCCATGCTGACTGCCTTTAACCACACTATGCTTTTCCAAATAGTCATAAATCCTAAACCTCAGAATTCTTTCCAAAACCTTGCTGACCACAGACGTAAGACTGACTGGTCTGTAATTGCCAGGGTTTTCCCTATTCCCCTTCTTGAAAAGAGGAACAACATTCATCTCCCTCCAATCCTCTGGTACAACTCTGTGGAGAATGAGGAAGCAAAGATCTTCGCCAGCGGCTTAGCAACCTCCTCTGGAGCAGCCTCAGATAAATCTGGTCTGGCCCTGGGGACTTATAAATCTTAATGTTTGCCGAAATTTCCAGCGCATCAACTTCATCAATCTTGACCTGTTTAAACCTATTTCCCAGTTCCTCAAAGTTCTCATTCACAACAAGGTCCCTTTTTTGGTGAAAATCGAAGCAAAAAACTCATTTAGGGCTTCCCCTATCTGCATTTTCATCTAGAAGGACGAAATCAGCAGCTCTATAGGAGAACTACTCCCTACAGGTTCCCCTCGAAGCCACTCACGTCCTGACTCGGATATGTATCCCCACTCCTTCACTGTCACGGGGTCAAAATCCTGGAATTCCCTCCCTAAGGACATTGTGGGTCTACCTACAGCACATGGACTGCTACGGCTCAAGAAGGCAGCTCACCCCAACCTTCTCAAGGGACCACTAGGGACAGGCAAACCAGTTCTGGTGTGAGATTGGTAAGTTTGTATGACTAAAATATAATGATAGAATTATAGCTTCACCTCCATGACATGCTTGCCAGCAGCTGGATTTTGTGTTAAATCTTGTCAAAATCACTGCCATGAAAAGCATACATACTAAATACGCATTAAAGATATGCTTAATTAATTAGAGTTCACTAGTGTGGCCAGACTTGTAGCTATACAATGCAGACTGTGAAGAACTCTTTTATGGAAACCCTGTCAACAGTTTGGGATGATCAAGGTACACATGTGATGCAGGATCAGTTTTGGAATTAAAGCATGAATCAAAGTGGGTATATAAGAGTTAACTGATAAAGATTTATTATTTATGAAACTCTATTGGCCTTTTCTTGATATGTGCATGTTGAGCCTGTCCTTTACTTCTCTCTGGGTGATATAGGTTGGAGATTTACAGTATGCGTCTCCAGCCACGGTCTCTCGCTGTGGGATGGTGTACGTGGACCCCAAGAACCTGCGCTATAGACCCTTTTGGGAAAAGTGGACTAATGAGAGGACAAGCAAGGTATGAACTGATTTTCATAATCTGTTTCAAATTTTCTGCATTGAAACATCAACAGTTAACACTGGCTTTTATTTAACTGTAGTTTACAATTTTCAGAATCCATTGTACCGCATGGAATTTGTTACTTCCACATTTTTAGACAGATATGATTACATTTTGTCAACTAACTATAGTGCCATTTATCTGTGTAATTATCTTTTTAAAACCTTGTTAAGTTCTAACATGAGTTTAAAGAAAATGAGGTTTAAAAATTGAAGTTTTATTTATTGACAGAAAGTACTAATATGGATACACTTGCAACTGGACTAGAAGATTGTAGATCCAGTCACTTGAGTTCAGAATCTATGCTGACATTGCAAATGTTTTACCATTTATTCAGAATGTTGCAGTGTCACAGATACCTTTTTCCTAATGTGACATTATCCAGGACCCAATCTTGCTCAGGTAGATGTAAAAAATCCCTTTTCACTATTTTGAAAAAGAATAGGAAAGCATTCTCTGTGGTGCTATGGCAATATTTACCAATCAATTAAAAATCACTTAAACAATTTGCCTAGTTGACATTATTTTGTTGCCTTTGCCAGCTTGCTGTGAGCAAATTGGCTGCCATGTTTCATATACAATAAAAATGGCTTTTCTTAAAATAATTTAATTGGCTGTGAAGCATTTTTGGACACCCTAAAAAGTTTGAGACGAATGTGAGTATTTCATTCTCACAGTGTGTTCACATCCTCAACCTTTCTTTGAGATTTCTTCACATGAGCAATGTGTTAAGAACTAAAATGACAAAAATGAGATGTGATAGCTTAAAATCTCACAACTTTTCTTTTTCTTTTTAAAGTTTACCTTTTAGAGGGATGGCAGCGAAGGCAGTGCAATGTTCCTCTTGCAAGATGTTTGAGGTGAGGGAAGCCATTAGCGTCCCTGCTGATTACACTTGCGGGAAGTGCACCCATCTCCAGCTCCTCCAAGTCCGTGTTAGGGAACTGGAGCTGGAGTTGGATGAACTACGAATCATTCGGGAGGCAGAGGTGGTCATAGATCAGAGCTTTAGGGAAGTAGTTACTCCGAAAGTTGTAGACAGATGGGTGACAGTGAGGGGGACTGGGAGGAAGCAGCCAGTGCAGGGACCCCCTGCGGTCGTTCCCCTCAATAAAAAGTATACCGTTTTGGATACTTGTGGGGTTAAGCAACGAGGTTCAGGCCTCTGGCACGGAGCCTGTCCCTGTTGCTCAGAAGGGAAAGGCGGAGAAAGGTAGAGCGATAGCTATTGGGGACTCAATAGTGAGGGGCACAGATAGGCGGTTTTGCGGGGGCGACAGAGACTCACGTTTGGTATGTTGACTCTCAGGTCCAAGGGTACGTAATGTCTCTGATCGTGTTTTCCGGGTCCTTAAGGGGGAGGGGGAGCAGCCCCAGGTCGTGGTCCACGTTGGCACCAACGACATAGGTGGGAAGAGGGGTAAGGATGTTAGGCAGGCATTCATGGAGCTAGGTTGGAAGCTCAGAGCTAGAACAAACAGAGTTGTTGTCTCTGGTTTGTTACCTGTGCCACGTGATAGAGAGTCGAGGAATAGGGAGAGAGAACAGTTAAATGCGTGGCTACAGGGATGGTGCAGGAGGGAGGGATTCTGGTTTCTGGACAACTGGGGTTCTTTCTGGGGAAGGTGGGACCTCTATAAACAGGATGGTCTCCACCTGAACCTGAGGGGCACCAGCATCCTTGGGGGGAAGTTTGCTAGTGCTCTTTGGGAGGGTTTAAACTAACTCTGCAGGGGCATGGGAACCTGGACTGTAGCTTTAGGGTACAGGACCTTGAGTGCAGGGAGGTTAGGAACAAGGCATCGATCTCGAAGGAGGGTGCCGGTAAACAGGAAGGTGGCTTGAAGTGTGTATACTTCAATGCCAGAAGTATACGAAATAAGGTAGGTGAGCTTGCAGCATGGGTTGGTACCTGGGACTTCGATGTTGTGGCCATTACAGAGACGCGGGTAGAACAGGGACAGGAATGGCTATTGCAGGTTCCAGGGTTTAAATGTTTTAGTAGGGTCAGAGGTGGGGGTAAAAGAGGGGGAGGTGTGGTATTGCTTGTCAAGGATAGTATTACAGCGGTGGAAAGGACGATGGAAGAAGACTTGCCATCTGAGGTAGTTTGGGCTGAGGTTAGAAATAGGAAAGGTGAGGTCACCCTGTTAGGAGTTTTCTACAGGCCTCCTAATAGTCCGAGAGACGTAGAGGAAAGTATTGCAAGGATGATTCAGGAGAAGAGTGAAAGTAGTAGGGTGGTTGTTATGGGGGACTTTAACTTCCCAGATATTGACTGGGAAAGCTATAGCTCGAGTTCGTTAGATGGGTCGGTGTTTGTCCAATGAGTGCAGGAGGTTTCCTGACACGATATGTTGACAGGCCAACAAGAGGTGAGGCCATACTGGATTTGGTTCTAGGTAATGAACCAGGCCATGTGTTAGACTTGGAGGTAGGTGAGCACTTCGGGGACAGTGACCACAACTCGGTGACTTTTACTCTAGTGATGGAGAGGGATAAGTGTGCACTGCAGGGCAGGAGTTATAGCTGGGGGCAGGGAAATTATGATGCGGTGAGGCATGACTTAGGATGTGTGGATTGGAAAAATAGGCTTCAAGGGAAGGTCACAAATGATATGTGGAGCTTGTTCAAGGAGTAGCTATTGAGTGTCCTTGATAAGTATGTACCAGTCAGGGAGGGAGGAAAGGGTCTTGTGAGGGAGCCGTGGTTTAATAAGGAATTGGAATCCCTTGTGAAAGGGAAGAGGGCGGCCTATGTAAAGATGAGGCGTGAAGGTTCAGTTGGGGCGATTGAGAGTTATAAGGTAGCCAGGAAGGATCTAAAGAGAGAGCTAAGAGCAGCGAGAAGGGGACATGAAAAGTCCTTAGTTGGTAGGATTAGGGAAAACCCAAAGGCTTTCTATAGGTATGTCAGGAATAAAAGGAGGACTAGGGTAGGTATCGGTCCAGTCAAGGATAGTAGTGGGAAGTTGTGCGTGGAGGCGGAGGAGATTGGAGAGACACTAAATCAATACTTTTCGTCAGTATTCACTCAGGAACAGGACATTGTTGCTGATGTGAATATTGAATCACAAGTGATTAGAATGGATGGCTTTGAGGTACGTAGGGAAGAGGTCTGGGGAATACTGGAAAGGGTGAAAATAGATAAGTCCCCTGGACCTGATGGCATTTATCCTAGGATCCTCTGGGAAGCTAGGGAGGAGATAGCAGAGCCATTGGCCTTGATTTTTATGTCGTCATTGTCAATGGGAATAGTGCCAGAAGACTGGAGGATAGCAAATGTGGTCCCCTTGTTCAAGAAGGGGAGTAGGGATAGCCCTAGTAACTATAGGCCAGTGAGTCTCACTTCTGTTGTGGGCAAAGTCTTAGAGAGAATTGTAAGAGATAGGATTTATGAACATCTGGACAAGAATAATGTGATCAAGGATAGTCAGCATGGTTTTGTGAAGGGCAGGTCGTGCCTCACAAACCTTATTGAGTTCTTTGAGAAGGTGACCAAGGAAGTGGACGAGGGTAAAACAGTAGATGTGGTGTATATGGATTTTAGCAAGGCGTTCGATAAGATACGCCATGGTAGGCTACTGCAATAATTATGGAGGTATGGCATTGAGGGTGCATTAGAGGTTTGGATTAGGAATTGGCTGGCTGGAAGGAGACAGAGGGTAGTAGTTGATGGTAAAGGTTCATCTTGGAGTGCAGTTACTAGCGGTGTTCCACAAGGATCTGTTTTGGGACCATTGCTGTTTGTCATTTTTATAAATGACCTGGAGGAGGGGCTTGAAGGCTGGGTGAGCAAGTTTGCGGATGATACGGAAGTCGTTGGAGTCGTGGACAGCGAAGAAGGATGTGGCAGGTTACAGCGGGATATAGATAAGTTGCAGAGCTGGGCAGAAAGGTGGCAAATGGAGTTCAATGTAGCTAAGTGTGAAGTCATTCACTTTGGTAGGAGTAACAAGAAGATGGATTACTGGGCTAATGGTAGGCTACTTGGTAGTGTGGATGAGCAGAGGGATCTTGGTGTCCATGTACACAGATCTCTGAAAGTTGCCACCCAGGTAAATAGTGCTGTGAAGAAGGCATATGGCGTACTGGGCTTTATTGGTAGAGGAATTGAGTTCCGGAGTCCTGAGGTCATGTTGCAGTTGTATAAGACTCTGGTGCGGCCTCATCTGGAGTATTGTGTGCAGTTTTGGTCGCCATACTATAGGAAGGACGTGGAGGTATTGGAACAGGTGCAGAGGAGGTTTACCAGGATGTTGCCTGACATGGTAGGAAGATTGCATGAGGAAAGGCTGAGGCATTTGGGGCTGTTCTCATTGGAGAAAAGAAGGTTTAAGGGAGATTTGATAGAGGTGTACAAGATGATTAGGGGTTTAGATAGGGTTGACAGTGAGAACCTTTTTCCGCTAATGGAGTCAGCTGTTACTAGGGGACACAGCTTTAAATTAAGGGGGGGTTGGTATAGGACAGATGTTAGGGGTAGATTCTTTACTCAGCGGGTTGTGAGTTCACGGAATGCACTGCCAGTATCAGTGGGGGACTCTCCCTCTTTATGGTCATTCAAGCGGGCATTGGATAAGCATATGGAGGTTATTGGGCTAGTTTAGGTTAGGTAGGCTTCGGTCGGCGCAACATCAAGGGCCGAGGGGCCTGTACTGCGCTGTATTTTTCTATGTTCTATGTTCTATAACTTTATTTTTTAAAAATCCTTTCTGTTTGCTTTAGCAAGAACAGGTTGACCTCCACAAACTGTTTAATAAGTATGTTCCTTACATCATTGAGATGATAGTGGAGGGAATGTTGGATGGCAGACAAGTGGAAAAGTTGAAAACAATTGTACCTCAAACAGAATTGAACATGGTAAGGAGTGCTCATAGTAAACTATTTAAGGTGAAAATATTTATAATAAAATGTATTGAAAAGAATGATTTTTATGCTAGGAATTAGAGGAACCAATTAACAATTCAGTTTATTTTACTTTGAAATTAATATTATTGAAAATAAATTTATATTAAATATAATTTCTTAGAATAATATTGTAAAACACATAACATGAAAGTATTTCTGTCAGAAAATTCTTGTATCCATTGCTTTTCTCCTATCAGGTAGTGATCTGTTTCTGTACTCAGGCTTTCATTGGTGAGTAGGCCTCCCCAGGACCATAGAATTGGAGATCTGTAAATATTGAACCGCTATTCAAATCAGGTCTGAGGCTGAGCCAAATAACAATAGACCAGTCAGTCTTAATTAGTCTGACCTTATTAGAATCAGTACTAAACTACTGGATTAACTGTAATTTGGAAACGCAGATTAATCAGGAATAGACAGGTAAGGAATGGTTGTGTCTTACTGACTTAATTGCATTTTTTGAGGAAGTAACAAGGAGGATTGATGTGGGTAAAGCAATGAACATTGTCTATCTGGTCTTTGGTACTGCAATTTAGCAACATCCCACATGACAAACTGTTAAGAAAAATTAAAACCCATGGGGAAACAGCAGAATGTGGTGAGTTGAATTCAAAATTGGATTACTGAAAGGAAATAAAGGATGATGTGTGACCGCGTGTGGAGTGAGTGGAAAAGTGGCAAATGAAATCCAATCCAGAGAAGTGAGAAGTAGTGCAATTGAGGAGAATAAACAAAACAAAGGAATACAAAAAAAACTGGAGGGTGTTGAGAGAGATAAAGTATTAGACCTAAGAGTGCATGTTAACAGGTAACAAGACAGGTGGATAAGTTGGTAAAGAAAGCATATGGGATGCTTACTTTCATTGGGTGAGGTACTGAAATGTAAAATCAGAGTTGTAATACTGGAACTATACAAAATACTTGTTAGGCCATAGCTGAAGCTTTCAGTACAGTTTTGGTAACCACATTGCAGGAAAGACATAATTGTTCTTAAGAGAGTATAGAGGGGATTTACAAGAATGTTGGCATGGCTTGAAAATTATAGCTTTGAGGAAAGATTGGAAGGCTAAGGTGATATTTCTTAGAACAGAGAAGGCTGATGTATCCATTATGATATCCAAAATAATGAGGGGCTTGGATAGAGTGGACAGAGAAGAAGGTTTTCCCTGAGTGGAGAGATCAGTTACTAAGAGGTGCTGAATTAAAGTGATTGGTAGATTAATTTGAGGGGATAGGAAGAAAAATGTTTTCACCCTGAGTGTGGTAGATGTCTGGAATTCAATGCTCAGTTTTGGGGTTGAGGTAGAAACCCTCAACTCATTAAAAAGGAACCTGGATCCCCTCTGAAGCCTTGGAACCTGACCGGCCACAGACCCAGGCACTGGAATGTAGGATTAGAATGAGCAGCTT